>NW_007377798.1:115577-219103 GCF_000475195.1 Diaphorina citri | reverse complement strand
TATGTACCTACGTACCTGGTTGATGTGCTGGTGCAATATATGTACCTACAAACTTACCTACGTACCTGGTTGAATTCCTCGTCGGAAACAAGACCGGAACAGTATATCACATCAAATGGACATTTGGTCTTATAACCACGCTTTCCATTCCACCCTGAAAGTCAAAATCAATCAAGGTGACAATGTTGTAGATGTAGACGTTTTATAATTTATATCATCAATCAGTATGTTAGTGCAGCTGGACTAGGATATCATTTCATTTTTACAACCTTCTTTTCAGGAAGGCAAAATATACTTGGGGTTTTCTTGCTCTGATAGTGACTAATCATCAAAACGTCAATCTAAATTGTGAACGACAGGGTCTAGTATGAAACATTGAAACTTAAATATGTAATTTGGTAGAGCTTAACGCTAGCTTTCCAGTGTTACGTACTTACAACACCTTGTCTTTAGTTGTCTATGTTTCTGTCAGAGACTTACACAAGAAGCTGACTCGCTCTCTCTTCAATTTCTTTCCCATATCCTTGTAGTAGCTTTCAACTTTTTTGATGGTTCGATTCAGCAACTTCATGTTGATCTCTAGAGAGCAGATCGAGCTTTTCTCGTGAAGTAATTCATTCATGCAAACCGTGAGGTATCCTGAACCAGTACCAATCTCGAGAATAAGACTACCAGGGGTTTTTAGATAGGGTTCTGTGAGGGAAAGGATGTGTGATGCCTGCGAGAAGAACAAAGTTATTGTTAGAAAAATTTCTGCTCCGGTTGAGAACTTGCGTGTACAAAAGGATTGATATCGGTTTTAACTTCAATCTTTTATCAAGTTTGATGCTTTGATGACTTTCTCATAAAATGAAAATGCAATCATATACTCACGATGTGTGGGCATTCACAACTATAGCCATAGCCTACATTAACAGCTAGCGCGCTGGAGTTCTCACTCATATATTCCTGGTCGAGGAAGTAGGATCTGTTGACAGCTCTCAACACACGCCACACATCTGGGCTTTGAATTAGCGACGAGTCTGTAAAGAAAAAGTACACTTTTTTTAGCACCCTTCTAGGTATAACGAGACAGACCAACTTCTTCTTCTAATGTTCTAAAATAAAGCAGACATTCGATTGAGAATATTTTGCCATCATGAATTCCTTGGTATTTGTCCATTTCTAGATTCAAGTTTCTCACCAACCTCATTCGAAAACATTCATTAGGAACTTCTAGGAGTCTAGGAATGTATGAGCCCAACATGACTGAATTTTCAACATTCAGCATACTTTAAAAAATGGAATCCAAGCCTCTTAGATGGCCTCACACATACAACATTACAACTACTTAGTTTACAAACCGTGACGGATTTTTACCTACTCTTGACCGCTCTGATGTCTTGCTCGTGTTGGGAGTGTCCTAGTCCTGAAGACGGGGTCCACATGACTAGAAGCACCATGCCAAGGAGGCAGCAACGTTCTATCATACTCATCACACAGGCTCACTCATTGGGAATTCTATAGAGAACCAAATCACGGACACGCGTGACAATCATAGTCGCAACGAAAGCAAAGATGGTATGCTGGAAAACATGTTGCACGAAATATGGCCTGATTTGGCCAAACCGATGAAAATCGAGTGACTGGACTAGACCTTCTAATAACTGAGCGTATGACATTCTAAATCAAGTCTAGGAGGCGGGGTTTTCAACCTCTAACCCAGTGGTTGCCAAGTTATGGTCTGTTGAGGCCTTAATTAATTCATTAGTGGATCTAGAGTCTCTCTTGTTCATGATAAAAGATGAAGAGCATATGATACCGCCAAGTCCCGGGAGCGCGCAGCGCGTATACGCAACCCCACGTAGCGAACATGCGAAGCCCTCAGGTGGGTGAAGGGGGGCGCAGTCCGCCTACCGAGCATGAAGTGCGAGTTTCTATAATATACCCCAAGTATCTAAGCCGTATGAGATCATTTCTAAAAAATGTGTGAAATATTGAAACATTCTCATAAGAGTAAAAACAAATCTGTGAGAGCCCTGTGCAAAGTACCTACTCGTATACCTGGGTTATTAAATTTCAGATTTTGGAAACCACTAGGAAGACCTCGTCAGATGTGGTGTTCGTGTTGATGTCATGGACCAGGTACACGTCTAGTCGTAATAATATGCGGACAAGGCCGTATTTAAGGGGGAAACTGGCGAGGGGACGCCCCAGCTCATCGGGCTTCATTTTTGCTCTTTTACTGTCGGGCAGCCTCTGGAAATTTGGAGCATATACCCCTGTACATAACTATTTGGACTCTTGCCCCCCCCCTCAATGAAATCCTGGATACGGCCCTGTAGGTATGTGGGTACAAATGTTGATAAGAGGTTCATCAATTAATTACTCTAAATTAGGGGAAGTACACAGAAATTTGAAGCGAACATTTTAAAAGCTGTAGAATTTCCCATCATGGACCATTTGAACAATTTTTTATATCATTAGGGTGGAGCATCCACGTTCCACGTCCAACAATAGACTTAAACAATGAACACTGTCCAATGTCTTTCCTGATAACATCTATTAGAGCGATGCCCGGATATTGATAAGCAACATTTTTCTCTCTTCTCAGCTCTTAGTGAAATGGCTACCGTCAGCTGAGCTACACTTGATTCGATTTCACTCTGAATTCTGCCACTTGTAAGGATGCAGTTCACACTTCTCTGTGTTATAGTGTGCATGACTATCCCGAGCTTTCGATTCGAAGACGATGAAGTTCAACATTCCTTATCCACTGAACAGCAGACGAAAAACGCTGTCTACCAAAGGAGACCCATCAAACACACACATCGTGGCATGATACAAGCTCTCTGCAGTAAGTCCATTCAATTAGCATCACTAATAGAGTCTTCTTTCAGGGAAAGAAAAACGCGGAATGAAACAATAGGAAAAGCTCGAGACCAAAAGATGTCTTCTCGGAGTGTACAATAAATATTAATTTATACTCAATCAGTGGATACCTGGTATATTGGAGAGTGGATGCATGATGTGTAGATGAAGTCTTCTATCATACGAAATGGAGAGTTTGGTGGTTGCTGTGGTTGATTATCCTTGGCTGACGTCCAACGTGAATCCTTCCTTGTAGGCTCCGAGTTGAGTTCCCAGGTCATTCCGGGACAAAGACCCAACCATCGTGGTTCTGCTCATCATACGAAATCAAGAACCACCTATTTTTCTTTCGACTTTACATGAATATATTATTTTCATGTTTTCAGAGCACGGTCACATATACTCTGAGGTTGTCAGGAACGCCATGTTGCGAGTAGACAGGAAGAATTTCTTCACCAGGGTAGTGAATGAACCGTACCGCATTAAATCACGACAGATTGGATACGGAGCTGACATCAGCAGTCCTCACATTGTAAGTAGACAAATCAGCACCATCCAAATCACTAAATGTCTAGTCCCCTCTAGTGTTGAAGTTCTTTTTTCAGCTAAATCCCCTTTAGGAGTGAGCTATTCATTTCTAATTTCTAACGAAAGTCAACTTTGAATTGGGGTTGTGTTTTTTGGGTCACTAAGAAGCTATTCGCTATGAAAACTTTTTTTTTTTCGAGTTTTTGACCGACCTAATCATTTCATAGCAAGGTTTTCGAGTCTTGCTTTCTTTTCTATGTCGACTTTGTAGGAGAGAGTTCACGATCTTAGAGAAGATTCGTTCCCATGTCTCATTCTGATCAACTTCGGTGTTCTGTATTGATGAAACTCCAATATTTTTTTCTTCACAGCATGCTCAAATGTTGGAGCTACTCAAGGATAAGATCAAACCTGGGGCACGTATCTTAGATATTGGTTCAGGATCTGGTTACCTGACAGCCTGTCTGGCATACATGGCAGGACCTGAAGGACGGGTGTATGGGGTGGAGCATGTCATGGAATTGGCGGAAAGTTCGATCAAAAATATCGACAAGGGTAATTCAGAGCTGCTGGACCAAGGAAGAGTACAATTCGTGGGTAAGTTAAACCGTCTCTCTGTAGCAAATACTTTGCAAGTTTACTGTTGCTGAAATTATTTAGCGTATTTTTGGCTACGGCACCTGTTGTTAACTAATCCGCACGGTCAGACAATTCCAAGTTAGGCGGTCTCATTCTAACTTTTTGTTAATCCATTTATCGCGAATATGATTCAGTTTGAGTTATATTTGGTTTATTGGAATGAGGAAATGAACTCTAAACAAAACGTGTTGAAAATTTAGCCTACGTATATATACAATTTAAGGATGTTACATAGCGTGTAACGCTAGAGGTGTAACGTACGTAAATAACTCGAAATATTTGTAGAAACCTATTTAAGCCTTTGTAGGAAGCCTATCATGACTCTTCTTTATGTTTCAGTTTGGAATGGAAAGCACGGGTATGAAAGAGAAGCTCCCTATGACATTATTCATGTGTCTCCATCATACTTCACTATTCCACAAAAGGTATCCAACAAATATCATAAATTTCATGACTGATACATATTTGTAAGAACTTGATACATGACTTAATACATATGTACGAAGGCCTTATAAGATTTCTTTAATAAATTTCATGACTTGATCCCTCGGTTGGTACTTACCTTTTCATTGAGGCAAGTTGTCTGAGATGCGATACCACTGAATATTAAACTAATATGGTCTCACTAATTAGTTGTGTGCTTGAACCCACATTTTCACGTGTCCATCGTACGTGCACGAATGTGTATGTTTTCTTTCTTTTCTTAACTTAATCCGTCCCAATCAACCGTGAGTGAAGGGGTTGGCAGAGAGCTTGCCATTTGGGTCTGTCAGCAACACTACACAAAGCAATTCTCCAGGATATTCCTCTCTCTCACAAACAAACACACACACAAATTAGAGAACAAACAAGATAATTATATAAAACACATTTTCATTCTAGCTCTTGGACCAGTTAGTTCCCGGTGGTAGAATGGTCATGCCTGTTGGTGAACCATTCAAAGGGCAGAACCTGACCATCATTGACAAATTAGCTGACGGGTACACCATCGTCACTACAGTGGTACGAGGAGTGCGCACCAACCCCCTGTACCGGGATCGATTCCAGCAGAAGAAATACTATACCGAATTAAGGTAAATGTCTTATTTGTATGTACCTTTACGTCCATTAGATTAGTTATTATGAGCGCGGTTACCGGTCTTTTGTACGGGAAGAGGAGGAGGAGGAGGTTGTAAGTAACTATCGATAAAATCGAGTACTAACCGATTTGACCTCATTCTTCATTAATAATATTATAAGTCATCGATGTAGATATGAAGTATATGAGGAGGAGGTTGTAAGTAACTATCGATAAAATCGAGTACTAACCGATTTGACCTCATTCTTCATTAATAATATTATAAGTCATCGATATGGGTACCTATTTCATAGTTACCTATTTCATAACTTTATAACCTAGGATGTCTAATATAAACATATTTAATAATAAGTCATCGATGTAGATATGAAGTATACATTGTATTAAGAACATGCATAACTGCTAAATAGTTGAACTAAACATGATGTTCGCAGGAGGAGAGCCCAGGAGAGATATAACGACACTGTCCAGAATAGAAGTAGCAATCGGAACTTCACAAATCAACGAAATAACAATAAAGTAACCTATGTGTTCAAATCTAATGCCGGTGACGAAACAAAACAACAAGAACAACAACAACAACAACAACAACAACAACAACAACAATCTCATGATGGGCAAGAAGAACCACATCAGGGAAATTTTGACCATTCAATTTCAGGCCAAGTGGAAGAACACCCTGCGAGGTGAATCCAAAGGGAACCTATTTCCGCAGTAGATAGACTCAAACTATTGAAAACGTTACCATGTCTCAACAGACATACTGACTTTCATAATAATTATAAACCACAGAGTCTATAGACTCATGATCTCAAGCCCACCTCTAACTATCAACTGTTATTTATAATTCCTTAGATCTTAGGGTTTAGAAAAATAATGTAGATAGCTAAATTTTAATAAAATGGAGACACATAGGTTTCATCAATATTTTCTTTCGTTATTTTTTGTTTAGATACTTCTATGTATCCAACTGTGAAACAGTTCCTTTTTGCTGCCAAGGATAAGGTTTCGCGGGCACAAAAATCTCTAACTAAACACGGTCATATAAATATTCGAGTCATCTTGGGGAAAACACAGAGCTATTTTTTTGTGACCATAGGAAAGCTAAGTTTTTCTCTCTTTTTTAATTTTCCTAAAACGTAGAAAGCAGATTTGAAACTTTAAATACCCAAGACATGTTTCTTTATAACTTCTGTCCAAACTATCAAAAGTAAATTTATCTCGTTGTGATTGGCCAACAGTTTTGTCCGCTTTGCAGCTTTCTTTTATATTCTTGTATGGCCGAAACAAAGGGATTACATTTGACTAATTTTGGGTCAGGTCTAATTTAGAATTTGAAAGAATTTTTACAGCTCTGAACTTTATCTTCAAATTTCAACTTTGACATTGTGCTTGACATTTTGCTCTTTAAATAAAAAGTGAATAGTTGGACAATAACACAATATTAATAAGTTCACATTTTTTCAAATCTTTTTTCGGAGTAAAAGGAATTTGACGGCAATACCTCAATCACCTCATGTCCTTACAATGGTAGGTAAGCCCATGCATTATTCTTTAAAGTAATACTAAGCGGACAAAACTGTTTGAACAGTAAATATATCATAGATACTGTCAATATTCTCCACAATAATTAACGAACCCTTCTTGATAACATAACCATTGGATGCAAACATTATTCTTGGATCACATTTCATTATACAGTCTAGACACACACTTTAGATCCTGATTCTTGCCAAAATGGAAATGAATTCTGACTTCTACTTTGTTCAAAAAGTTTTGTCCTTTTTGATAGCTAGGATTTAAAATATCAGTCCTGTTGTTCATAAATAGCCCTTGTTTTAAAAATGAATTAGGTGGTAAAGGTAGGAAGGTATACGATTTTTTTAGACAAAATTATATTAACCGAGTTTTTTTCATACCCTCCAGAACTCAAAAAGAGCGACCAAACAATCAAGCAGCTAAAGAAAGAGAGAATGAGCCAGCATTGACAACATTGGGACACATCCCTGAGACCACACCACACGCAAGGTGAGTGCCCATAGCAGTTAGGCATCGAATATATTGCACTACGTTACACCAAAAAATAATCGGGCCAGTAAAAAAAGGCCTGAAATTGAATCACAAGATTTAACCCAAATAAACGGAAATACAGTAAAAAAAGGACATAGAGAGCTAGATAGCAAGTTATGTAAATTCACAAAGTGCGTCGCCAAACTGCAAGATACCACCTATTCACTTTTAGAATCAATCGTTCATTATGGATTTATGGATAAATTAAACACTTATTGAAACAGGATAAATTCATTTTGTAGGCAGGTAGGCACCCACCTATTTACCCACATAAAAATTAATAGGTCCATAGGTAAATATAGAGAACTTGATGTCGACAACTATTGACTTCTGGGGTAGCTGAGGTGTAGAAAATTTCACAAGGCGTTTCATTTGACTTTCAGTGATTGCAATGATCTCCCTACTAACGCGATCACCTTTACTCCCACTGAGTCTGCTTCCACTTCCACCTCTAATTCCATCATTTCCACATCAACTCTCATCTCCAATGAATGCTCTTCCACTCCATTTTCTCCCTCCTCCTGGATGTGCACGTGTAATAAAACGTACAAGTCCGAATCCTGGTATAAAAAACATATAGCTAACTGTGATCTGTACCGAGAACATTGACTTCTAGCCATCGGCCACAGGTAGGCATGAAACAGTCGGCGATCATATAGGGCTGAAAACATTTGGCAATATCTTCAATGACTTTTTCCCGATAGAATTTTAGGTACAATAAGTAGCGATAGGTTCTAACCATTCCGTCAAAAACTCAGTAGTAGTGGTGTTTAGAACGGTGGACTTCGAATGTGGAAGTTAGTGATTCGTGACCAAGTCAAGTCAGATATTCAACACAGTGTATTGATCGAGGAACGACATTTGTGACAATCACTCATACTTAAAGCATTTGACAGGTATCTAAGTCAAAGAGCAATACTATCCGTATTGGATTGCACATTAAAATCTAGCAAGAAACGAAAGACTGTTTGAAATTCTTTTTCAGAACCACGCTTGAGATCGACTCAAGTGATGATTATGGTCCTACTACACATTGGCGTTGGCATAAATATCATCCTTCGATCGATGGTCGAGGTCATGTGGAACCGTCTTCAGAAATAAATACGGCGGATCTTTTCGATAGGTTTAAAATGTTCAAGGATAGCTCAGAGTCAAATACTGCAAAGTCGGATACAGTGGAGGAATTGTGAAACTTTCTAATTCAATACCTAATCAACTTGAGACTTTTAAAATTTAACATACATATTATGTACAATAAAATGCAATGGAGGTAAGCGGAGATAGGATGAGATAATCCTTGTGATTGTAGGAGCTCTAGGTCTTATTTCTCAGTTAATGTAAGGTAATCAACTTGAGACTTTTAAAATTTAACATACATATTATGTACAATAAAATGCAATGGAGGTAAGCGGAGATAGGATGAGATAATCCTATTGATTGTAGGAGCTCTAGGTCTTATTTCTCAGTTAATGTAAGGTTTTTTTCTCTCGAGTTTGAAGTTTATACATTGATTGATTTTTAGACTTTTTTATTTTCAAGATCGATTTTAGGATTTTTTGGCATTAGTGTGTTTCAAGTTAATGAGCTATCATCATTCTGCCTGTGTCTACATACAGTTCGATTGAATTTATTTGCAGGAATCCCACCGAGCAAGACTCAAGTGACTATGAATTCCGCAGTACAACACAATGGAGATGGCGCCAACATTATAAATATAGAACTAATAACTGGATAGATTATGATGAAGGCTTTGACAAGGAAAACCCATACAACATTGACGAAGTAGACCATGGGATTAAGCTTGATCACACTCAAGGTATTGATTATGTCTATGAGGACTACAGGAACATGACCCACTATCCAAAGTACAACGAGCTGTGGGGTAATTGTGAACAATACAAGAAGTGGTACAATGACAACTATGTCGGAAAAAGTGAAACGCCGTATAATCCTGTCTATACCAAAGGCCAGCTTAGGTCTCATGAATTACCAACGAAAAAACCTCTACCACCAAATCTACTGAAAGATATGGCAAGGGATTCATTCCCCGATCATTTGTTCCCAATCTCCGAATACTTTGAAAAATAAAACCCTCTCCTATTTCCTCCCAAAATAAAATATTAACTTACAACATTTCAGTTCGCCAACAGTTGTGGTTTATTTTGCCAATTATGTATATGATACCTATTGTATTAAATTTAAAGCAGGTACCTACATAAGTATCTGAAAGCAGAAAATTTGTACAGTCATCATAGTCACAAATACTAGACCTCTTGTCGAATGTATGAAGAATCTTCAACAATTCATTCTGATAACGATAGGAAAAACCATACCCCATACCAATGAGTAAATAGAATGCAAAGACAACGTTCCAGGAGCAAAATTCAAGACAGTAAACTCTTAATAATAGACCAAAAAATTGGGCATGTGTCGTTAGAATATCTGATATCTTGATTGGCTTTCAATATGTTGATCTGCATTTGAAATTAATCCCCACCTGATTAGTTTGTGTGAATCTGCAAATGCCATGGGATGACTATTGGCAATTTTGAAGCAAGTGGATACGTAGCTAAAGTAGAACTAAGAGAATGAAAAATCCTGTGTTATATTCCTACCACACCTTTTAAATCTAGTAGAGACGAAATACTTCTATACATGTAATTTATTAATTCAACTGATCATCTCATCAGATTACATTGTATACGAGTACATTAGACATAGCATCTCCCATGTGGACTAGAACGAACATACTCTATTCTATATGTGCCTACTCCAAGTAAAAATAACCTGTGATAGTGACATTTGACATGATTTTGAGCCTACTTCCGACTTGATGAATTTATTTTTGTACCTCCGTAAAAACCCACTAAATTATTTTTCTTCCTACTATTTTATTATCCATAAATTATAAATTTAAAAACCATTACTTATATGGAATGAAAACCTTTTTTAATTAGATTTGAACATCTCGAATGTATTGAATTAACAAACAAAATAAACAATACAAACAAACAAAAAAACAAAAATAATAAGTATTAACAATAAAAAAATTGATCAAAGATTACACAATGAAAATTTTCAAAGTAGGAAAATGGTATACAAGACTGCCCTTAGACTACACAAGTTAGAAAAAGAGAGTAGAAATAGAAACAGAGTGAGTTCAGAAGGTAGGTTGCTAGAATTTTCATCATTGTCCCAGAAGTAAAAACTAATTAAAAATGTAAATAATCTAAACAAAATAAATGCAAGATTCCTAGATTTTACATAAATTTTGACTACGCCGAGTTTTGAACCCGGATTTCTAGGGTGCAATCCCGAATGATTTCCTAGCATTCTGATTGGTTGAAACAGGTAGCGTGACTTGAAATTCGATTTATGGGCAACATTTTGGCTGAATTTTCTGAGAAGCAGGATTTTTGCGTTGCGCAGAACGTTGTATGTCAGATACTAAACATAGACAGGATAACAAGTAAAACACTACAAGTGGGCGCTATCTTCCTGGGAATTGTTCTGATTTTCTTCCTTGTACCTCCCATCCTCTCAATCTCATTGAGATTGCACATATTCTCCCAGTCTCATGGAGATCTTCCTTGTACCTCCCATCCTCTCAATCTCATTGAGATTGCACATATTCTCCCAGTCTCATGGAGATATAAGGGTGTATTCGCTCTAGATCGGTATTATTAGAAATTCTGACTATGTTCAGTAGGTGACATTTTTCTGACCGCACTGGCATCGGAAAATCCCTGCATGTGATAAAATCCAGCTTAATATTACAGTAGAGAGATAAGATACATGATTATAATACAAGCAAGATAAATACGATTAGACTAGTGATAACCTAGTCACCGTGAGGGTAACTCAGGTGTAAATAACAAATGGAGTCCGGTATACAGAGTCGAGAGATAGATTAGACTAATACTGTATTTCATAGAGTGTGAACTCGAAATTCAGACCTAAATGATTTAGAATTATGGGAAAAGAGCTGTGAGTACTTACCTAGATAATTTTTACACAAAAAGCTCACTCTGAGGCTTAGGTGTAGGGGCAACTGCCCCAAAAGATGAATTAAGCTTTTACGAACCTACCTAGATAATAGATATTATGGATTATAGGTAACGGCAAAAAGGCCAATCCTAGGGAAACCTATTGAGAGTGATTCAACTGATCATCTCATCAGATTACATTGTATACGAGTACATTAGACATAGCATCTCCCATGTGGACTAGAACGAACATACAAGACAGTAAACTCTTAATAATAGACCAAAAAATTGGGCATGTGTCGTTAGAATATCTGATATCTTGATTGGCTTTCAATATGTTGATCTGCATTTGAAATTAATCCCCACCTGATTAGTTTGTGTGAATCTGCAAATGCCATGGGATGACTATTGGCAATTTTGAAGCAAGTGGATACGTAGCTAAAGTAGAACTAAGAGAATGAAAAATCCTGTATTATATTCCTACCACACCTTTTAAATCTAGTAGAGACGAAATACTTCTATACATGTAATTTATTCCTATGAAGGAGATTTCTTTACAAATATACATCTGAAAATTTCCACTCGACGTGAGAGGAGGATGCTCAAATTTCTGGAATATGACCGGCACAGCGTTCCAGATCTAAGCGGCGGACCAAATCTCATACTCCATAAGTAACGGTGTACTAGTACTGGTAGGTTGTCCAAACTTGGTTGAAGTGGAAGGTGTTGTCTTCCTCAGTTCCATTAGCAAATCATCCATGTTGTAGTTGGCATCTATTTGATCTATCTTTTCCTGGTATCTTTTCTCTGCTGCTGCAAAGTGTTCCATCTCCTCAGAGTCTAGTGCTTTCCCCATGATGGATAACTCGGGGAGAATGTAATAGCTGCTGGACTGTTTAGTACCATAGATGTAGTCACCATTGGCCCTTGTGGGAATAGGCTGCTTGTGTCTGGAAAGGTTAGAGTTAGAAGTTAAATTTCCGAGTGTGACCTTATGTACGTCAATGGAGAGTAGGCGCTTTCTTAAGGGCGCGTGCACAAATTCCTTGTGTTTTATACCTGTTTTTTTTTTTTTTTTTTTTTTTTTTTTCCGGCATGTCCGAACCACAAGTGGGAGCGGGCCTTAAGTTTGACTCTTGGATTGTTAGCCAATCAGATTCTCGGATAATGGCCCCGATCATTAATAGAGAAAGTTACAGCCCTTAACCAAGGTCTTTTGTATTTTTATTGGTTTATAGTACAGAAGAAAGATAGTGAAGAAAAGGAAAGACTCTGTACACTGACTTTATGACTAGATTGAGATGCTATGTCATCCGCACCAGCTGAGTTTCCATGGAAGAAGAATTTTGGAATTCAAACCGACAATCGCCGATTATCAAGTATCTTTGGTGTGAACACTCCAACATGGAACAAGATTGACAAATATAAATAAATTAATCGTCTCAAGATTTCTACGTATCTACAAGATGTGTGATGGGAGGTGGAGAGTGAGTTACTTGTTTCAAGATCTACCTCAATTATTGACTAATTCACTGAAAAGAGATTTTTTCTAACTAGAACTAACTCACTCTATAGTCTATTCACTCTATTATATACCTATACATTTCTAATCTACATACACAATTTAGATATGAATGAAGTTCATAGGAAGATCAAGGACATGTTATGGCTAAGGTGTGACACATAACACCGGGGAAACTAAAGATTCCAACTCACGAGTGAGATAAAACAGAGGAAGACATTTATAAAAGCCTACACTATCGTTTTCTAGGTACTATGTGGAAACTCAGCCGATGTAACAAGTACAATACTATCACTAGGTATTAGTTATCATTTCAGTTTTTAATTCATTGGAAAACATAACGTTATGATCAGGTAACAAAAAGTCATAATAATAAAACAGTAAAGAAACAAAAAAACAACTAAGAATGAAACAGATTCGGGGAGAATCGAACCCATGATTGTAAAAACTCTTGAAACGTAACAGTACTAGGTATTAGTTATCATTTCAGTTTTTAATTCTTTGGAAAACATAACGTTATGATCAGGTAACAAAAGGTCATAATAATAAAACAGTATTTAGATATGAATGAAGTTCATAGGAAGATCAAGGACATGTTATGGCTAAGGTGTGACACATAACACCGGGGAAACTAAAGATTCCAATTCACGAGTGAGATAAAACAGAGGAAGACATTTATAAAAGCCTACACTATCGTTTTCTAGGTTCTATGTGGAAACTCAGCCGATGTAACAAGTACAATACTATCACTAGGTATTAGTTATCATTTCAGTTTTTAATTCTTTGGAAAACATAACGTTATGATCAGGTAACAAAAGGTCATAATAATAAAACAGTTAAGAAACAAAAAACAACTAAGAATGAAACAGATTCGGGGAGAATCGAACCCATGATTGTAAAAACTCTTGAAACGTAACAGTGAAACTTCAAATATGATACACAAACTTATGATTACTTAACAAAACGAAATGTAAACAATTAGAATAATAGTTCAATTTAATATTTTTTTAAATATTAACAAAAAAGAAACCCTGATGAGTAAATTTATTAATTTAAATAAAGGTAAAAAACCTTGTACAAACACTGGGATCGCATGGGAAGTCAGGAGGAGTTTAGGCTTCAAGATGTGACTGAAATAAAACTTGCTCTGAAACAAATACCGGAATGAGTGTGATCAAATACATACTTAATTCAAAACAAGACTTTGTTATAATAATAGTTTGCTTGTATCAACTACTAGTACATAATCACACCCAAGTATGTCCATCAATATCTTTCTTAGAGTGGTGTGTTTAGTCACTAATAGTGATATGCTGCTAATATTCAACAAAACTGTTCCTCCAAAGGAGAATTTAGCTCGAATAGCTATACTGCTCGAATAGTTATTATTTATAGGTTCGCATAGGACTGAAAAGTTACTTTACTCCAGCAGTAGGCTACTACTATTATTGTGGTCAAATTCTCAAATTATATTTAGGATATAATTCCATACCTCGGCAGGGATTGAGCCCCCGCTCTCCTGTTACCAGGCGCTACACCACCGAGGCAGGACCACTACACTACCAATAAAAACCGTAGCAATTAAAAATTGTGAAACTTGCTCTGAAACAAATACCGGAATGAGTGTGATCAAATACATACTTAATTCAAAACAAGACTTTGTTATAATAATAGTTTGCTTCTATCAAGTACTACATAGTACACAATCACACCCAAGTATGTCTAATACCTCTCTTAGAGTGGTCTGTTTAGTCACTAATAGTGATATGCTGCTAATATTCAACAAAACTGTTCCTCCAAAGGAGAATTTTAGCTCGAATAGCTATACTGCTCGAATAGCTATTATTTATAGGTTCGCATAGGACTGAAAAGTTACTTTACTCCAGCAGTAGGCTACTACTACATTGTGGTCAAATTCTCAAATTATATTTAGGATAAAATTCCATATCTCGGCAGGGATTGAGCCCCCGCTCTCCTGTTTACCAGGCGCTACACCGCCGAGGCAGAACCACTACACTACCAATAAAAACCGTAGCAATTAAAAATTGTATGAGCCCCCGCTCTCCTGTTACCAGGCGCTACACCACCGAGGCAGGACCACTACACTACCAATAAAAACCGTAGCAATTAAAAATTGTAACATAAAATCTTTTCATTCAAGGATATCTTAGACACAACAGTGAAACATAAGCAAAACACCAGATCCCAGCGAAGTACAGGGTATGAGGATATAAAGGGGGGACAGGTTGGTTCATATGATTGTGTATACTGATGGTAGTTCGGTTGTTTTGTGTGTGATTTTACGCGGATGACTCTTCAGAAGAGCAAGAAGGATACCCGGGTACGTCGGGCATCTCCCTTGGATCTGCGAGCCATCCCGAACTGTCATATGTTCCCATCCGTGCCTTGGCCTGCACCTAGCTTGGAGCCATCTCCACCTTGACCGCCTCCTCCTCCGTCTTCTCCATCTCTGTAGCCACCGGATGAACGGTCTGATGCTAGCCGGAAGTCCAAGTTGTACTGGCGAACAAAAACATAACAACACAGTTATTAGGACAGTGCAAGGGTGCAATAGTCCTACATACTGTACTCCGCACACAGGAATTTCGTCAGAAAAGACCCCCATTTCAATGTATAGGATAGTGCAATAGTCCTAAACAAAAATGGACGCGGCACACAAGGGATCAAGAAGAGACAGTTATTGGGAGGGTAATAGATCATGTCCGAGAGCACAATCTAAAGGTAGAAACACACTACCATCACATCACTGGAGTCAGAAAGACTCACGTGACGTGTAAGATGTAGTTCAAAGGTTTCCCATAATATCGTACGTAATTGTTCATGATAGCCACACCGCTATCACGTCACGTCACGTGATAGTATGAACGCTATCATGAACGACATTTTCAATCCTGAACTCCGCACACAGGAATTTCGTCAGAAAAGACCCCCATTTCAATGTATAGGATAGTGCAATAGTCCTAAACAAAAATGGAGGCGGCACACAAGGGATCAAGAAGAGACAGTTATTGGGAGGGTAATAGATCATGTCCGAGAGCACAAGGTAGAAACACACTACCTTCACGTCACGTAAGTCAGAAAGACTCACGTGACGTGTAAGATATAGTTCAAAGGTTTCCCATAATATCGTACGTAATTGTTCATGATAGCCACACCGCTTTCACGTCACGTGATAGTATGAACGCTATCATGAACGACATTTTCAATCCTGAAAGACACATAGATTTTCACATTTTCAATCCTAGAAGATATGTACATAGATGAATATTAGTCATTCGTATTAAGAGTTAGTTTTAGGTACACAATAATTATTTCGAGTTAGTTTGTTTCACACAAACTCTCAAGAAAGTCAACAACACACATTCACACATAGAAGCAAAAATGTTTAGATATTTATTCTGTGATCTGTCTAATCATCAGAAATTCTGAACACATTTCTATAATTCTAATATATGTACATAGAAGATACAAAATCGGTAGATGGAAAATTGGCCATTTGTATTAGGAGTTGGTTTTACGTATTGGAACTACTAATGGCCGGTCGATCCACATCGATCGGCGGCGGTCGACTATGTGTTAGTTTTACACATGAAAACTATGTATTGAAGTCTCAACAACTACTAGAAACAATTCTTATAGATACAGGCGATAATCTGTTAAAGATATAGGCGATACTTTGTTAAAGATATAGGCGATTGTACGTATAATATATATGTGTTCTACAGTATATATCCGATTGCGGACTCAGTGCTAAATTTAACAGTCATCACCAGGTGGTAGATAAGAAGTCTCGGTTTACTTACACGATAGTCGATGACAACTGTAGAGCACTGCTGAGAGGATCTCGATCAGTGAAGAACGAGCTATGGTTGTCGGCAAGGTGGATATAGTTGTCTATTTTCTCCTTCACCGTTTTCAAGTGAAATCTGTTTCCCACCAGGAATGTGTAGATCAGGTTGTCGTCTAAAACGATAAGCAATATATTAAGTAACTGGTTTCTCCTTCACCGTTTTCAAGTGAAATCTGTTTCCCACCAGGAATGTGTAGATCAGGTTGTCGTCTAAAACGACAAGCAATATATTAAGTAACTGGTAAACGAATCTACCTACTTAATGAGTACGTAAATAGTGCATCAATCATAGGCGGTTCTTGCCTAAATTTTTGGGGGGGCTTGATTTTAAGGTACACCTTCAAAATTTTGATTTAGCTTTATGTAAAAAATCTGGTGTGAAACCCCTGTACATTTAGTGGGGGACCCCCCCCCCCCCCCTCAATGAAATCCTGGATACGGCCCTGTAGGTATGTGGGTACAAATGTTGATAAGAGGTTCATCAATTAATTACTCTAAATTAGGGGAAGTACACAGAAATTTGAAGCGAACATTTTAAAAGCTGTAGAATTTCCCATCATGGACCATTTGAACAATTTTTTATATCATTAGGGTGGAGCATCCACGTTCCACGTCCAACAATAGACTTAAACAATGAACACTGTCCAATGTCTTTCCTGATAACATCTATTAGAGCGATGCCCGGATATTGATAAGCAACATTTTTCTCTCTTCTCAGCTCTTAGTGAAATGGCTACCGTCAGCTGAGCTACACTTGATTCGATTTCACTCTGAATTCTGCCACTTGTAAGGATGCAGTTCACACTTCTCTGTGTTATAGTGTGCATGACTATCCCGAGCTTTCGATTCGAAGACGATGAAGTTCAACATTCCTTATCCACTGAACAGCAGACGAAAAACGCTGTCTACCAAAGGAGACCCATCAAACACACACATCGTGGCATGATACAAGCTCTCTGCAGTAAGTCCATTCAATTAGCATCACTAATAGAGTCTTCTTTCAGGGAAAGAAAAACGCGGAATGAAACAATAGGAAAAGCTCGAGACCAAAAGATGTTTTCTCGGAGTGTACAATAAATATTAATTTATACTCAATCAGTGGATACCTGGTATATTGGAGACTGGATGCATGATGTGTAGATGAAGTCTTCTATCATACGAAATGGAGAGTTTGGTGGTTGCTGTGGTTGATTATCCTTGGCTGACGTCCAACGTGAATCCTTGTAGGCTTCGAGTTGAGTTCCCAGGTCATTCCGGGACAAAGACCCAACCATCGTGGTTCTGCTCATCATACGAAATCAAGAACCACCTATTTTTCTTTCGACTTTACATGAATATATTATTTTCATGTTTTCAGAGCACGGTCACATATACTCTGAGGTTGTCAGGAACGCCATGTTGCGAGTAGACAGGAAGAATTTCTTCACCAGGGTAGTGAATGAACCGTACCGCATTAAATCACGACAGATTGGATACGGAGCTGACATCAGCAGTCCTCACATTGTAAGTAGACAAATCAGCACCATCCAAATCACTAAATGTCTAGTCCCCTCTAGTGTTGAAGTTCTTTTTTCAGCTAAATCCCCTTTAGGAGTGAGCTATTCATTTCTAATTTCTAACGAAAGTCAACTTTGAATTGGGGTTGTGTTTTTTGGGTCACTAGTAATTTCTAACGAAAGTCAACTTTGAATTGGGGTTGTGTTTTTTGGGTCACTAAGAAGCTATTCGCTATGAAAACTCAAATTATGAAGACTGAAAAGTTGATTCATAGAGATAAGTTTAATATCCATCATTTTACATGTTTATTTCATCAACAACACTTATAATTCCTTATCTAGTCAAAACAATGATTTTTTTCCAACTATCTGATAACACTGAGAGATAGGTAGGAATATACATGATAATTATGATATTATTAGGAAAACTCATTTTTTTTTTTCGAGTTTTTGACCGACCTAATCATTTCATAGCAAGGTTTTCGAGTCTTGCTTTCTTTTCTATGTCGACTTTGTAGGAGAGAGTTCACGATCTTAGAGAAGATTCGTTCCCATGTCTCATTCTGATCAACTTCGGTGTTCTGTATTGATGAAACTCCAATATTTTTTTCTTCACAGCATGCTCAAATGTTGGAGCTACTCAAGGATAAGATCAAACCTGGGGCACGTATCTTAGATATTGGTTCAGGATCTGGTTACCTGACAGCCTGTCTGGCATACATGGCAGGGCCTGAAGGACGGGTGTATGGGGTGGAGCATGTCATGGAATTGGCGGAAAGTTCGATCAAAAATATCGACAAGGGTAATTCAGAGCTGCTGGACCAAGGAAGAGTACAATTCGTGGGTAAGTTAAACAGTCTCTCTGTAGCAAATACTTTGCAAGTTTACTGTTGCTGAAATTATTTAGCGTATTTTTGGCTACGGCACCTGTTGTTAACTAATCCGCACGGATCGACAAGGGTAATTCAGAGCTGCTGGACCAAGGAAGAGTACAATTCGTGGGTAAGTTAAACCGTCTCTCTGTAGCAAATACTTTGCGAGTTTACTGTTGCTGAAATTATTTAGTGTATTTTTGGCTACGGCACCTGTTGTTAACTAATCCGCACGCTCAGACAATTCCAAGTTAGGCGGTCTCATTCTAACTTTTTGTTAATCCATTTATCGCGAATATGATTCAGTTTGAGTTATATTTGGTTTATTGGAATGAGGAAATGAACTCTAAACAAAACGTGTTGAAAATTTAGCCTACGTATATATACAATTTAAGGATGTTACATAGCGTGTAACGCTAGAGGTGTAACGTGCGTAAATAACTCGAAATATTTGTAGAAACCTATTTAAGCCTTTGTAGGAAGCCTATCATGACTCTTCTTTATGTTTCAGTTTGGAATGGAAAGCACGGGTATGAAAGAGAAGCTCCCTATGACATTATTCATGTGTCTCCATCATACTTCACTATTCCACAAAAGGTATCCAACAAATATCATAAATTTCATGACTGATACATATTTGTAAGAACTTGATACATGACTTAATACATATGTACGAAGGCCTTATAAGATTTCTTTAATAAATTTCATGACTTGATCCCTCGGTTGGTGCTTACCTTTTTTAAGAACTTGATACATGACTTAATACATATGTACGAAGGCCTTATAAGATTTCTTTAATAAATTTCATGACTTGATCCCTCGGTTGGTACTTACCTTTTCATTGAGGCAAGTTGTCTGAGATGCGATACCACTGAATATTAAACTAATATGGTCACATATTTGTAAGAACTTGATACATGACTTAATACATATGTACGAAGGCCTTATAAGATTTCTTTAATAAATTTCATGACTTGATCCCTGGGTTGGTACTTACCTTTTCATTGAGGCAAGTTGTCTGAGATGCGATACCACTGAATATTAAACTAATATGGTCTCACTAATTAGTTGTGTGCTTGAACCCACATTTTCACGTGTCCATCGTACGTGCACGAATGTGTATGTTTTCTTTCTTTTCTTAACTTAATCCGTCCCAATCAACCGTGAGTGAAGGGGTTGGCAGAGAGCTTGCCATTTGGGTCTGTCAGCAACACTACACAAAGCAATTCTCCAGGATATTCCTCTCTCTCACAAACAAACACACACACAAATTAGAGAACAAACAAGATAATTATATAAAACACATTTTCATTCTAGCTCTTGGACCAGTTAGTTCCCGGTGGTAGAATGGTCATGCCTGTTGGTGAACCATTCAAAGGGCAGAACCTGACCATCATTGACAAATTAGCTGACGGGTACACCATCGTCACTACAGTGGTACGAGGAGTGCGCACCAACCCCCTGTACCGGGATCGATTCCAGCAGAAGAAATACTATACCGAATTAAGGTAAATGTCTTATTTGTATGTACCTTTACGTCCATTAGATTAGTTATTATGAGCGCGGTTACCGGTCTTTTGTACGGGAAGAGATGGGATGACTATTGGCAATTTTGAAGCAAGTGGATACGTAGCTAAAGTAGAACTAAGAGAATGAAAAATCCTGTGTTATATTCCTACTACACCTTTTAAATCTAGTAGAGACGAAATACTTCTATACATGTAATTTATTCCTATGAAAGAGATTTCTTTACAAATATACATCTGAAAATTTCCAATCGACGTGAGAGGAGGATGCTCAAATTTCTGGAATATGACCGGCACAGCGTTCCAGATCTAAGCGGCGGACCAAATCTCATACTCCATAAGTAACGGTGTACTAGTACTGGTAGGTTGTCCAAACTTGGTTGAAGTGGAAGGTGTTGTCTTCCTCAGTTCCATTAGCAAATCATCCATGTTGTAGTTGGCATCTATTTGATCTATCTTTTCCTGGTATCTTTTCTCTGCTGCTGCAAAGTGTTCCATCTCCTCAGAGTCTAGTGCTTTCCCCATGATGGATAACTCGGGGAGAATGTAATAGCTGCTGGACTGTTTAGTACCATAGATGTAGTCACCATTGGCCCTTGTGGGAATAGGCTGCTTGTGTCTGGAAAGGTTAGAGTTAGAAGTTAAACAATAAAGTAACCTATGTGTTCAAATCTAATGCCGGTGACGAAACAAAACAACAACAACAAGAACAACAACAACAACAACAACAACAATCTCATGATGGGCAAGAAGAACCACATCAGGGAAATTTTGACCATTCAATTTCAGGCCAAGTGGAAGAACACCCTGCGAGGTGAATCCAAAGGGAACCTATTTCCGCAGTAGATAGACTCAAACTATTGAAAACGTTACCATGTCTCAACAGACATACTGACTTTCATAATAATTATAAACCACAGAGTCTATAGACTCATGATCTCAAGCCCACCTCTAACTATCAACTGTTATTTATAATTCCTTAGATCTTAGGGTTTAGAAAAATAATGTAGATAGCTAAATTTTAATAAAATGGAGACACATAGGTTTCATCAATATTTTCTTTCGTTATTTTTTGTTTAGATACTAGAAGTTAAATTTCTGAGTGTGACCTTATGTACGTCAATGGAGAGTAGGCGCTTTCTTAAGTGCGCGTGCACAAAAAGGCCTATAAACTTTAGCCTAGACCCTGTACCATCAAACCCCGCCGATATCATCGACCCTTGGACCAGTGTTTCCATAGCGGAGCCTGGGGCCTCATGCCTTTTTAGATACACTTGAGAGATTAGATATTATCAAAAAGATATTCAAAACGATCTACCCTCGCAGAAAAAAATACTCACTATTTAGATACTTCTATGTATCCAACTGTGAAACAGTTCCTTTTTGCTGCCAAGGATAAGGTTTCGCGGGCACAAAAATCTCTAACTAAAAACGGTCATATAAATATTCGAGTCATCTTGGGGAAAACACAGAGCTATTTTTTTGTGACCATAGGAAAGCTAAGAGAAGTTAAATTTCTGAGTGTGACCTTATGTACGTCAATGGAGAGTAGGCGCTTTCTTAAGTGCGCGTGCACAAAAAGGCCTATAAACCTTAGCCTAGACCCTGTACCATCAAACCTCGCCGATATCATCGACCCTTGGACCAGTGTTTCCATAGCGGAGCCTGGGGCCTCATGCCTTTTTAGATACACTTGAGAGGTTAGATATTATCAAAAAGATATTCAAAACGATCTACCCTCGCAGAAAAAAATACTCACTGCCTTCCTATGGTCAATATGGTTAAGGCCGCTTATATTCATCAACAAGGTGGTGTTGTTTGTTTATTTTCTCTGGGTTGGGACTAGGCTAGGGTCGTGGGTGCGGGCTCCGTTGTAGACGCCTACTAAAGCTGGTAGACACGCTAAGCTTTGTTGGCCAACTTGTTACATTTTACCCCAACACCAACAAACTAGGATTTACTTGTATTTTGTGTAAAAAAGGTGAAAAATGTTAGGCCACTAAGGCAGACATTTTTGTTCCTATTTCCTCCCAAAATAAAATATTAACTTACAACATTTCAGTTCGCCAACAGTTGTGGTTTATTTTGCCAATTATGTATATGATACCTATTGTATTAAATTTAAAGCAGGTACCTACATAAGTATCTGAAAGCAGAAAATTTGTACAGTCATCATAGTCACAAATACTAGACCTCTTGTCGAATGTATGAAGAATCTTCAACAATTCATTCTGATAACGATAGGAAAAACCATACCCCATACCAATGAGTAAATAGAATGCAAAGACAACGTTCCAGGAGCAAAATTCAAGACAGTAAACTCTTAATAATAGACCAAAAAATTGGGCATGTGTCGTTAGAATATCTGATATCTTGATTGGCTTTCAATATGTTGATCTGCATTTGAAATTAATCCCCACCTGATTAGTTTGTGTGAATCTGCAAATGCCATGGGATGACTATTGGCAATTTTGAAGCAAGTGGATACGTAGCTAAAGTAGAACTAAGAGAATGAAAAATCCTGTGTTATATTCCTACCACACCTTTTAAATCTAGTAGAGACGAAATACTTCTATACATGTAATTTATTACTATGAAGGAGTTTTCTTTACAAATATACATCTGAAAATTTCCAATCGATGTGAGAGGAGGATGCTCAAATTTCTGGAATATGACCGGCACAGCGTTCCAGATCTAAGCGGCGGACCAAATCTCATACTCCATAAGTAACGGTGTACTAGTACTGGTAGGTTGTCCAAACTTGGTTGAAGTGGAAGGTGTTGTCTTCCTCAGTTCCATTAGCAAATCATCCATGTTGTAGTTGGCATCTATTTGATCTATCTTTTCCTGGTATCTTTTCTCTGCTGCTGCAAAGTGTTCCATCTCCTCAGAGTCTAGTGCTTTCCCCATGATGGATAACTCGGGGAGAATGTAATAGCTGCTGGACTGTTTAGTACCATAGATGTAGTCACCATTGGCCCTTGTGGGAATAGGCTGCTTGTGTCTGGAAAGGTTAGAGTTAGAAGTTAAATTTCTGAGTGTGACCTTATGTACGTCAATGGAGAGTAGGCGCTTTCTTAAGTGCGCGTGCACAAAAAGGCCTATAAACCTTAGCCTAGACCCTGTACCATCAAACCCCGCCGATATCATCGACCCTTGGACCAGTGTTTCCATAGCGGAGCCTGGGGCCTCATGCCTTTTTAGATACACTTGAGAGGTTAGATATTATCAAAAAGATATTCAAAACGATCTACCCTCGCAGAAAAAAATACTCACTGCCTTCCTATGGTCAATATGGTTAAGGCCGCTTATATTCATCAACAAGGTGGTGTTGTTTGTTTATTTTCTCTGGGTTGGGACTAGGCTAGGGTCGTGGGTGCGGGCTCCGTTGTAGACGCCTACTCAAGCTGGTAGACACGCTAGGCTTTGTTGGCCAACTTGTTACATTTTACCCCAACACCAACAAACTAGGATTTACTTATATTTTGTGTAAAAAAGGTGAAAAATGTTAGGCCACTAAGGCAGACATTTTTGTTGTATGAGCAGTGCTTTATTTAGAATGTCTGCTTAGAACAAGTTGTTCCATTATACTAACACTTTTGGTATACTTACTTGAGGGGGTACATTCTCTGATAATACAAATCTTGCTCCTTGATGTTAGAACAAAGCCGAGGTACTTTATTTCTCATACGAACGCGGGCAAAGGTGCATCTCCCATTCATATCTTTGTCTACGGCAATCAAATATTGAGGTAACTCTGTTCGGCCGAGAGTCATGACAAATCGACCCCCAGGCTTTAGTTGATCTAGAAGCTGGGATAGTACAGTAAAATAAGACACAAAAGGAGGGGTAATAAGGAAAAAAAATACCTCCGTGAAACTTTGTGAATAACTTAATTTTAGCATGTACTTGAAGAGAAAAAAAAAGTCTCTAGCAATTCCGGGGCGGAACAGTGTTTTTTTCCGCCAAAAACGACTTTTTTAAGTTTTCGAGTTATTTCACGGAGGTATTATTTTTTCCCTTTTCATTTGTCGATGTTTACTGTACTAGGAACAAAGTGAGATGGTCGGAGGATTTCCGACAAGTGAAACGGAAATCCATCATATTGGTAAAATGTTAACAGAAAACTTTGAATGTGTGGTGGTGGTGGTGGTCCTGTACAAAGAACGGGTCAAACACTAGTATATAGGACTATAGGTACATGAAATAGTTTAATCCGTAGTCTGTACTTATTTAGACCAAATACTATCATTATGATCTATTAGACATTGTTACAAAGCAATATTGCTGAACCAGGTAGTTCTGCACTTAACTTTATATGAATCTGTGATGGATAAACAGACATGTATCAATTTGACCGCTACCAGATTAGATACCACTTACCACACTTGGAATGGATCTTATCGAGCAATCAGTGTAGATGACATCATAAGGTGCATGTTGTTTGTATCCATACCTGCCGTCCGCCACTGAAAATGATGAGATGATACATATTAAATTTAAGATAAGCAAATAAACGAAACTTCAGTTGATCAGATAGATATAAGATTTGGCCGACCTTAATTTAAAAAGGCGACCGTATTTTTGAATGAATTGGACGAGGGGTTCGATAGTCCTACATATTGGACTCCGCACACAGGAATTTCGTCAGAAAAGACCCCCCATTTCAATGTAATGAATTGGACGATAGAAAGTACTAGAATTAACTCCATTGGATAAAAATACTCACCAAAAAACTTGAGAATATTTTTCTCGATAAGGTGAGGCGCATGTTTGATGGCAGTCTTAACACTGAAGTCAGAGAGCGGAGATATCAACTCCAGGCCTATGACCGATCCATTGGATTGGACCAGCTCTCCCATACAAGTAGCTAGATAGCCTGTTCCAGAACCAAGTTCCAGAACATTGGCTCCTGGCTTCAAGTGATTCCTGAGCAAATGGAGAGCTTCAGCATGCTGAAACAATCAGAATTAATATGAAATAGCATTACTGTCAAATTGACTAGACAGTGTAATATATTTTCGTATTTTAGGTCGACTTCATAAACTTTATTTCATGATTGCAAATGGAGAGCTTCAGCATGCTGAAACAATCAGAATTAATATGAAATAGCATTACTGTCAAATTAACTAGACAGTGTAATATATTTTCGTATTTTAGGGTCGACTTCATAAACTTTATTTCATGACTTGCCTCTTATGGTCCGGGTCACAATCTAAGTTAAATAAACCTGTTTAAGTTTAAATTTCTCAAAAACTGATCAAATTGTTTAAGCCTAAAGTTGGACTAAAACTAAAAATCCAATTTAAATTCAGATTGTGACCCGGATTCATGACAGAGGGAGGAAACAGTTGGTCCTCAAGCCTGTCGATCTCGAGGATTCTACTTAAAGGCAAAAGGAATTGATATCCCCCAAAAAACATTACGTGCAAAAATACAAATGCCAAAGAACAAAACGATGTTTTACAAATTAAATCACGAATAACATTTTTGTATGAGTTTGAGTGATAATCAATGTAATTTTACATACTGCAAACGGACTGGAAAACTCTGCTCCAACACCTAGGTAGATATATTTGTCTTTGTAGGTGGCAAACGTCTTCTGGAAGGGCAGGAAATCCGCTCGGTCATATTTGCGAAGAACAGGCTCTATTCGTGGATCTTCCAGGAGATATTTATCTGAAACCACACAAAATCTCGTAGTGGCGAGGAAAACTCAAAATCCGTGAAGATAGCGTTTTCCTATGAGTTAGCCCCAATTTTATTCTAGTTAGGTCTAGGCACTATTTTGCTCGTGTTAACCAGACAAGTAGACACCTTTCTTGAAACCTTTTCATGTTTTGCAATCATCATGGCAGCAATATAAGTAAATTTCTATGTAGGTACCAAACTAATCTTTTATTTAAAATTTAAATGAAGGGTTCAGTCAGGAAAATATGACCAAGCCCTGAATCTTCAACAGGTTAGTCCTTGTAGACACCTTTCTTGAAACCTTTTCATGTTTTGCAATCATCATGGCAGCAATATAAGTAAATTTCTATGTAGGTACCAAACTAATCTTCTATTTAAAATTTAAATGAAGGGTTCAGTCAGGAAAATATGACCAAGCCCTGAATCTTCAACAGGTTAGTCCTATATGTTTTGATAGACATGACTATTGACTATCAGTAAAATTATTAGAAACTTACCCACCTTTTAACTTGGAGAATACGATTCTCTTATCTCGTTCAATGATCCTCGCTACGTCGTCCGATGTCGTCGAATTGATTCCGTACACCAAATGCAACACAATGAGCGCGAAAAGTCCGAACATGATGTTAAAACTTTGAAATTACGAACACCATGCTGAGGCTGATAACAGACGTCCAGTAGGTGTTACCTCGTTTTCAGAGACATTATGTAGAAAGGTTAGCACACCTGTGAAGACGAAAGTACTCAGGTTATGTTAGCACTTCACGTTGCGTGTTGTACTCAATCAGACAGACTAATTATAAAGACCGAGCAGTGATTAAATGGAGAACACCTAGTGGGGGACAGTGAATTAATACTGTCGCGGTTATACTAATAACCTATCTAGAAGTGGGTTAGAATTTGTATACGTGAGTCAGTCAGTCAGTCAGTCAGTCAGTTACACAAGGGGCTGTATATATTTAGGATAAGACACATTGATGTCTTATTAGTTCAATAGAGGAACCAACTACCTCTCCGGAAGTTTCCTCTGAGCAAGACAAATAATGTCATGTGCGTACTAAACAGGAGATATTAACTCTGTGAGTCAATTAATTAGTGAATATAATCATTTCAACAATCGCACTTCTTTATAGGACTAATACTGTATTTCATAGAGTGTGAACTCGAAATTCAGACCTAAATGATTTAGAATTATGGGAAAAGAGCTATGAGTACTTACCTAGATAATTTATACACAAAAAGCTCACTCTGAGGCTTAGGTGTAGGGGCAACTGCCCCAAAAGATGAATTAAGCTTTTACAGCACTTCTTTATAGGACTAATACTGTATTTCATAGAGTGTGAACTCGAAATTCAGACCTAAATGATTTAGAATTATGGGAAAAGAGCTGTGAGTACTTACCTAGATAATTTTCTAATAACCTAATAAGACACATTGATGTCTTATTAGTTCAATAGAGAAACCAACCACCCCTCCGGAAGTTTCCTCTGAGCAAGACAAAATAATAATGTCATGTGCGTACTAAACAGGAGAATATAGTCATTTCAACAATCGCACTTCTTTACAGGACTAATACGGTAGTTCATACAATGTGAACTCGAAATTCGGACCTAAATGATTTAGAATTATGGGAAAAGAGCTATGAGTACTTACCTAGATAATTTATACACAAAAAGCCCAATCTAACGCTTAGGTGTAGGGGCAACTGCCCCAAAAGATGAATAAATTAAGCTTTTACGAACTCGCTTTCTAACACATACAACAGGTTAACTACGTTGTTGGCAGGTCCTCTTTCTTACCTTCAAGGCCAGCTTAGTTAGCTTGGTTGGTAGCGCGTCTGTCCTGCAAGTGCTAGGCCGCGGTTTCGATTACCGCCCGTGGCGGATTTTATCCTGAACGGATTATGTTCGTTCTCGGAACGGCTGGCTTTCTCCTTTCCTGTCTCCCTCCTCTCTTCGATTTCGGGACGATAAGACTTTGGCAGTTATAGTTCCCTCTGTCAAAGCTCTCGAAAAATATCTCACCTTCAAGATTTTCCTTGGCTATTTTGGAAGAAGGATGATCGGCCAAAGTGCGTGTAGAAAGGGAAGAGAGGGGGATAGGGGAGGATATGAGGGGGAGGGGGAGGGAGGAGGGGGTAGCCACCGTTCAGCTGAGGTTGAGGGGGAGAGGGATTTGTACACAGGACTTGGCGAGGCATAAGTAGCACGTACTGGGGACATAGGTACGAGTTAATATTAGAGAAAGGAATAAAAACGTTTATTTATTGTATTACTTCTTCAAAACTATATCACATAAAAAACTTCAAACTTCTAAGTTTGAAGAATTATTCTATGAAGAATTATTGCGGCGTATTCTCGATGTAGTACCCCTTCCCTACTCATACTCAGTATTTCACACGAATTGTTTATTCACTTCCCACATAAAAAATGAGGTTTAGAGGAAGCTCTCTAAAGTTTTATCCTCACTCCCCGTTAACTAACCACTTATAGAAAATAGTAACTGATTATTAAACCTGAATTCTAAAACCAATAACAGATCAGTATCCTGTATATGGTTTTATAGCTTCCCTTCTTCCACGGTTGGGTGGAACAGCCTGTTCCCACTTGTCGTGAGTTTCATCCGATTTTTTTCCCCCGAATGTCTTGTAGGTAATGTAATTTAAATGTGGGAACGGGCCTTTAGGAGAATCCTGCCACTTCAAATAAATCGATAAAAAAGATCTGTGAAAAATACCTATGACTTATCAAGTAAGTACTCCCTATAATGTTCCCTGTTCCCTATAATATATTAAAATATACAAGGCCTTGGTCAGACTGCGAAGGTAAAGGGACTTTTCAGTCCTATTTGGGCAGGATAAACAAGGGATATTCTATTCTACTCACCTTGGTGGCACACACGAAACACGTGGTCACCACTTTAGATATGACGCTCATGAGGTTTTTGGTTTCGTGGATCACCGAGTCCACCTTGGTGGGAATTGTTCTGATTTTCTTCCTTGTACCTCCCATCCTCTCAATCTCATTGAGATTGCACATATTCTCCCAGTCTCATGGAGATATTAAGGAGCGCGGTAGCGCTCCGCCCTGCCAAGTCAAGAAAGTTTGACCGCGCTACTAGAGATAAGGGTGTATTCGCTCTAGATCGCCCAAGTATTATTAGAAATTCTGACTATGTTCAGTAGGTGACATTTTGCTGAACGCATCGGAAAATCCCTGCATGTGATAAAATCCAGCTTAATATTACAGTAGAGAGATAAGATACATGATTATAATACAAGCAAGATAAGTACGATTAGACTAGTGATAACCTAGTCACCGTGAGGGTAACTCTTCACCGTAAACTGCAACTGCTGTACATGGGTAGGAACTTTATCCAGCTGCTCTAGGAGCTCTTTCTTGTGAGACCCGATAGGAACCTAGAAGGGAGAAGGGGTTTATGAACAAAAGTCTGCTTCTGAACTAATGCTCGAATATCAATTTCAAACATCCAATTGGCCAAAATTTACCCCTTTCTCTATTAAATAAGGTCAATATTTACCCCCACTCCTTATTGAACAAGGTCGACCTACAATATCTATCCATTTCTCCATTAATCAAGGTTCGCTTTCCCCTTGACTATTAAACAAGGTTTACTTTTTTTCGAGAGGTTTAGATAGAGGGGACTGTAACTACTGAGGTCTTGAAAGTCAGCCGTTTCGAGAACGAACCTCATCTGTTTAGGATAAAGGCTTACAAGACAGACGCACTACCCTCCAAGTTAACTCCCCATCCGTGGTACAAGCTTTGCTTTTACGGATGGGTATAGCATTTAGATGATTTTTTTTTTGTGTGTTCTTTTGATATGTTGTAGGTATTATTAATAAATGGAAAAAAAACTAGGCCCGCTAGTTAAGACTTACTTGGTAGGAGAATTGTCTGACAACTTTGTACAGCCGGTTGGCTTCCTCCGCAAAGTACTCTGCTTGTGTGAACAGATCCTGTGTCGTGCGTAGCGTACCTTTCACATTTTCAATCCTAGAAGATATGTACATAGATGAATATTAGTCATTCGTATTAAGAGTTAGTTTTAGGTACACAATAATTATTTCGAGTTAGTTTGTTTCACACAATCCACCTTGGTGAACGTGGCCGCTTTACCGACCGTAGGATTCTTCACCGTAAACTGCAACTGCTGTACATGGGTAGGAACTTTATCCAACTGCTCTAGGAGCTCTTTCTTGTGAGACCCGATAGGAACCTGGAAGGGAAAAGGGGTGTATGAACAAAAGTCTGCTTCTGAACTAGTGCTCGAACATCAATTTCAAACATCCAATTAGCCAAAATTTACCCTTTTCTCTATTAAAAAAGGTCAACTTTTACCCCCACTCCTTATTAAACAAGGTCGACCTACAATATCTATCTATTTCTCCATTAATCAAGGTTCGCTTTCCCCCTGACTATTAAACAAGGTTTACTTTTTTTTCGAGAGGTTTAGATAGAGGGGACTGTAACTACTGAGGTCTTGAAAGTCAGCCGTTTCGAGAACGAACCTCATCTGTTTAGGATAAAGGCTTACAAGGCAGAGGCGCTACCCTCCAAGCTAACTCCCCATCCGTGGTACAAGCTTTGCTTTTACGGATGGGCCTGCAGACATTGAGTGATGGCTTGCTCAACATCCGAGGAAGGGGAATAGGAATCTGCGTGCTCCTGCAACCACGAGAATATTGATAGATTAGAAGGGAGATGATTACAAGAAATGGACAAGAGGAAAGATGGTATCGGGTACCTTAATAGATTTAGTCGGAAGACTAGTAATCGTTTCAATCCAGGGGACACCACAAATACCGGCACCAACTTCTTCTTCTTCTTTTTCTTCTTCCCCGCCATTTGCGTGTTCAGACCCAGTCTGCGTTTTTCGTCAGCCTCTTAATCAGCCCTAGATAGGGTGATTGTTTTGGGCTGACATTTGGTTTTGACTTCGCACTCAACCTTTGCTATTTCTTAACTTGTCACACTTACCTATGTTGTTGTCATTTTTGTCAAGGTCAGAGGGTCAAGAAACTGTAGATCATGCAAAATATCACCTCAAAATATAAGCTCCTCACGAATGGACTCGTACTATTTATTTTGTGCACCATTACCACCTAGGTAAGTACTTATAGGAATTTTAATTGTGTTAAGCATATAAATGCTTGTCACAAATGTCATTCCCCGCTCAATGCACTGCACTAGATAATAAATTTCATGTCTTGACTTGGACTCGAACCACCAACCTCCAGAGTCTACCGTGCTAACCAATACCACCTACATAGTTATAGTACGGTATGTAGAGAGATTGGACTCGAACCACCAACCTCCAGAGTCTACCGTGCTAACCAATACCACCTACATAGTTATAGTACGGTATGTAGAGAGATAAATAACATAAACATAGTGTTAAACACGTGGTCACCACTTTAGATATGACGCTCATGAGGTTTTTGGTTTCGTGGATCACCGAGTCCACCTTGGTGAACGTGGCCGCTTTGCCGACCGTAGGATTCTTCACCGTAAACTGCAACTGCTGTACATGGGTAGGAACTTTATCCAGCTGCTCTAGGAGCTCTTTCTTGTGAGACCCGATAGGAACCTGGAAGGGATAAGGGGTGTATGAACAAAAGTCTGCTTCTGAACTAGTGCTCGAACATCAATTTCAAACATCCAATTAGCCAAAATTTACCCTTTTCTCTATTAAATAAGGTCAATATTTACCCCCACTCCTTATTAAACAAGGTCGACCTACAATATCTATCCATTTCTCCATTAATCAAGGTTCGCTTTCCCCTTAACTATTAAACAAGGTTTACTTTTTTTTTTTCGAGAGGTTTAGATAGAGGGGACTGTAACTACTGAGGTCTTGAAAGTCAGCCGTTTCGAGAACGAACCTCATCTGTTTAGGATAAACAGACGCGCTACCCTCCAAGCTAACTCCCCATCCGTGGTACAAGCTTTGCTTTTACGGATGAGTATAGCATTTAGATGATTTTTTTTTTCGTGTTCTGTTGATATGTTGTAGGTATTAATAATAAATGGAAAAAACTAGGCCCGCTAGTTAAGACTTACTTGGTAGGAGAATTGTCTGACAACTTTGTACAGCCGGTTGGCTTCCTCCGCAAAGTACTCTGCTTGTGTGAACAGATCCTGTGTCGTGCGTAGCGTACCCTCGCCTCGTGTGAACTGATACATACTGAACGCCATCCCCGACATGTTCTTGGCTCGCTTCACAATATCATTGTTCTCCTCCAGATCATTACTTGGTAGGAGAATTGTCTGACAACTTTGTACAGCCGGTTGGCTTCCTCCGCAAAGTACTCTGCTTGTGTGAACAGATCCTGTGTGGTGCGTAGCGTACCCTCGCCTCGTGTGAACTGATACATACTGAACGCCATCCCCGACATGTTCTTAGCTCGCTTCACAATATCATTGTTCTCCTCCAGATCCATTGCTTGTCGCATCTGACAGAACACGGTGTCGCGGTTCTGACGCGCGGTCTCGCTGTCTGGATGACGAAGACATGTCTACAATAGAATAGAAGCAAATAGACACGTTAGTTCTATTTGAACAAATTATAGGTAGTTACAGCACAACAAGAAAAGTTAGACTAAAATCTAGCGATAGTTGGGAACTTTTACACACGTATCGAATCCCAAACTAATTTGGGATCAATATTTCATATTTGTATTGTCTGACAACTTTGTACAGCCGGTTGGCTTCCTCCGCAAAGTACTCTGCTTGTGTGAACAGATCCTGTGTCGTGCGTAGCGTACCTTCACCTCGTGTGAACTGATACATACTGAATGCCATCCCCGACATGTTCTTAGCTCGCTTCACAATGTCATTGTTCTCCTCGAGATCCCCCGCAGATTGATCTTTCCATTTCTCTGTCTCCGCTTCCATTTCGTTCGTGGCTAGCTTCATTTCCAAACCCGCCTTGGCGATTTTCTCTTGCTCCTGGAAACAGTGGAGGCTGAGTGTAAAGCTATGTCTGACCTATCCAAGAGAGGTCAGCACTTCCTAGCTAAAAAAAGGAGCCCCCTTTTTAAGAGCTAGGAGGTGCTGAGCTCTCTTGAATATAAATTTCAACTGCATCAGTTGGACTTCTGCTGTGTCCACACAGTGTCGACGCCGTCAATTGACGTCGACTGAAACTGTACACTGCCTCGGCTTGGATGGCCCAAGGCAATAATCCCGCCTTTTGTTAAATTTTGGTATTGTATGAATTTTGAGCAATATAGAGTCTATTATTATTATTAATATAGATTTACCTCTTCACCTCGTCGATCAACGGTAGATCTACTATGTGTGGACATAGCTTGTTTTTGGTTCTTTTAGGTCCGCTAACCTGTATGACCTATATCCATCCCTAAAGGAGCCCCCTTTTTAAGAGCTAGGAGGTGCTGAGCTCTCTTGGATATAAATTTCAACTGCATCAGTTGGACTTCTGCTGTGTCCAAGTGTCGACGCCGTCAATTGACGTCGACTGAAACTGTACACTCCCTCGGCTTGGATGGCCCAAGGCAATAATCCCGCCTTTTGTTAAATTTGTACTTTATGTATTGTATGAATTTTGAACAATAAAGAGTCTATTATTATTATTAATATAGATTTACCTCTTCACCTCGTCGATCGACGGTAGATCTACTATGTGTGGACACAGCTTGTTTTTGTGGACACAGAGTAAACGTGTAATGTATATTATGGTTCTTTTGTTTTTGATATTTTAATTTAATTTCCTATCGCATATACTTACTTCTAAATTTAATCGCACAGCCTTCAGAGGTTTGTTGGTTGTCCCATGTTTCTGCAAATATAAAGAAAGAAATTAACCAATGGGTATAACGTAAACATCTCATCTTCCCATGTACTTGGGTAATGGATATCTGAGACATTATCATTTTTTAGGGAATGAAAAAACACATTTCACGTGCCTGTACCTATCTTTACATTCCTTATCCCGTCTTACTTTGCTGTATTTCAAAGCTACATCAGTACCTAAGACTTACTTCTAAATTTAATCGCACAGCCTTCAGAGGTTTGTTGGTTGTCCCATGTTTCTGCAAATATAAAGAAAGAAATTAACCAATGAGTATAACGTAAATCTCTTATCTTCCCATGTACTTGGGTAATGGATATCTGAGACATTAACATTTTTCAGGGAATGAAAAAACACATTTCACGTGCCTGTACCTATCTTTACATTTCTTATCCCGTCTTACTTTGTTGTATTTCAAAGCTACATCAGTACCTATATCCTATTCGTTCTCTCCTGCAAACAGAGTGCTTATCCCTGTCAATTAGTTGCATCAGTACCTATGTCCTATTCGTTCTCTCCTGCAAACACAGTGCTTATCCCTGTCAATTAGTTAAGAAATAATCTGCCCCTGTCCTTCTCTTACCCCAGGCCTTGGCAATGACATGTAGGTATGCTTGTCAGGTATTCTCTCCTTGTCCATGATCTCTTTGCACAAGGTTGTAATATCCGACACTAAAGCTTGCCACATATCTGCAAACACTGCAACAGAAAATAATCTGCCCCTGTCCTTCTCTTACCCCAGGCCTTGGCAATGACATGTAGGTATGCTTGTCAGGTATTCTCTCCTTGTCCATGATTTCTTTGCACAAGGTTGTAATATCCGACACTAAAGCTTGCCACATATCTGCAAACACTGCAACAGGCAAGGTTCAGAAGTTACATTAGAGGTTATTTGGTTCTACCATGTTTCTGTAAACATCAACCGTGCCCCGTTACTACTAGACCCATGTGGTCTGTGTCACAGCATGCCCATATTGTCCATCCCGTACTATGTCACTCATCAGATGGGCGATAAAAGACACAACTCTTCGCACTACAAACGAGGAACGCCAGAAAGGAACCCGTTGAAATATCTGCAGTCGAAATCTTCTTCTTCTTTTATTCCGTCTTTTCTCGCTCAAGCAGGGTCGACGTTTTTAGTCAGTCTCTTCCAAGTTCCTCATCGAAATACGAGTGCAAATTTTTGTCGACCCTGGGAATCGAACCCGGGACTTACAAGGCAGGTGGGTCACTACTAAGCTAACCGTGCCCCCAAACAATCTATCTTATTCCGTGCAAATCTGCAAATTCAATTTATTTCTCTCCCGGAGTGTCATGTTGAAGGAAGTGTGATTAATAAACTTTATCGATGTAAGAACTGTCAGTGAAAACGCGCAGAGGAAAGTGGTGAAAGATTTATGTAGTCAGGAAGTGCACGATAGTTTATTCAATAAGGTTTACTCTCTCTTCGACCTTCATTCTTTTCCTCTATTAAATAAGGTCAACCCTCACCCTCTTCCCCTATTGAATAGCGTTGCCCTTAACTCCACCCTTTTCCTCTATTAAATAAGGTCAACCCTCACCCTCTTCCCCTATTGAATAGCGTTGCCCTTAACTCTCTTCCTCTATTAAACATGGTCGACCTTCACCGTCTTCCTCTATTAAACAAGGTCAACCTTTACCCCCTTCCTCTATGAAACAAGGTCGACCTTCACTCTCTTTCTCTATTAAACAAGGTCAACCTCAACTCTTTCTCCATTAATCAAGGTCGATTTTCCCCTCATTCTCTATTAATTCAACAAGGTCGACCTTTCTTATCTCTCCATTAAATAAGGTCGACTTTCAATATTTCTCTATTAAATAAGGTCGACCTTCTATGAAACAAGGTCGACCTTCACTCTCTTTCTCTATTAAACAAGGTCAACCTCAACTCTTTCTCCATTAATCAAGGTCGATTTTCCGCTCATTCTCTATTAATTCAACAAGGTTGACCTTTCATATCTCTCCATTAAATAAGGTCGATTTTCAATATTTCTCTATTAAATAAGGTCGACCTCCAATATCTCTCTCTATTTAACAAGGCCAAGCGTCAATATCTCTCTCTATTAAACAAGGTCGACTCTCTCTATTTAACAAGGCCAACCGTCAATATCTCTCTCTATTTAACAAGGCCAACCGTCAATATCTCTCTCTATTAAACAAGGTCGACTTAAGTAAATATCTCTCTCTATTAAACAAGGTCGACCTTCAATATCTCTCTCGATTAACTAACATTTTCACCTCCACTCCCTCTTGCCTTTTCCTCATTTTTCTTGCTAAGGTCGACTTCAATATCTCTCTCTATTAAACAAGGTCGACCTTCAATATCTCTCTCGATTAACTAACATTTTCACCTCCACTCCCTCCTGCCTTTTCCTCATTTTTCTTGCTCACCATCCCTTCCTCTCTCTCTCTCTTTCCTCTCTCTCCTCCTCCTCCTCACCCTTCTGTATTCCTTCTATCTCTCCCCTCTCCTTTTCTCCCCCTTTACCCTCAAACTTTACTTCTCCATAAATCAACCCGCTTGGCAGCCCCGAGTGATATTAATGACTTAAGTTGAACTTAGGGAACTAGGTCGAGAGAGAAAGCGCCACAATTAATGTCACTCGGAAACGGGTGATAAATTATGGGGCGAGAAACGCCCGACCTTGCAACAAAAGGCGACCTTGTGATAACAAAGCATGCAAAGATGCACGCTTGTTCTACTGATAAGATGGGACATTTATCTTATTTGTTCTTTTAGAAAAAAAACCGTTGTTATAATAAAATGTATAATTAATTACCTATTGTATATTTATGGCTACAGTCTCCTCGACTCTTTCTAAGTAACCATTATTATCCACTCTAACTATGAAATCTATGAATATATTTTTGCTCCGAGGCTACCAATTCTGTCCTACCTGATCTGAGGACAAAGTTTCCTAGGGCGGGAACCGCTCCGCACACAGGAATTTCGTCAGAAAAGACCCCCATTTCAATGTATAGGATAGTGCAATAGTCCTAAACAAAAATGGAGGCGGCACATAAGGGATCAAGAAGAGACAGTTATTGGGAGGGTAATGGATCATGTCCGAGAGCACAAGGTAGAAACACACTACCATCACATCACTTGAGTCGGCAAGACTCATGTGACGTGTAAGATGTAGTTCAAAGGTTTCCCATAATATCGTACGTAATTGTTCATGATAGCCACACCGCTATCACGTCACGTGATAGTATGAACGCTATCATGAACGACATTTTTAATCCTGAAAGACACATAGATTTTCACATTTTCAATCCTAGATGATATGTATATAGATGAATATTAGTCATTCGTATTAAGAGTTAGTTTTAGGTACACATTAATTATTTCGAGTTAGTTTGTTTCACACACCTACAGTATCCTCGACTCTTTCTAAGTAACCATTATTATCCACTCTAACTATGAAATCTATGAATATATTTTTGCTCCGAGGCTACCAGTTCTGTCCTACCTGGTCTGAGGACAAAGTTTCCTAGGGCGGGAACCAAACTCGCTTTCTAACACATACAACAGGTTAACTACGTTGTTGGCAGGTCCTCTTTATTACCTTCAAGGCCAGCTTAGTTAGCTTGGTTGGTAGCGCGTCTGTCCTGTAAGTGCTAGGCCGCGGGTTCGATTACCGCCCGTGGCGGATTTTATCCTGAACGGATTATGTTCGTTTTCGGAACGGCTGCCTTTCTCCTATCCTGTCTTCCTTCACTCTTCGATTTCGGGACGATAAGACTTTGACAGTTATAGTTCCCTCTATCAAACCTCTAGAAAAATATCTTACCTTCAAGATTTTCCTTGGCTATTTTGGAAGAAGGATGATCGGCCAAAGTGCGAGCGGCAGTTACCAGCTGAGGAGCATATATTTTGAGGTGATACTCTGCATGATACGTGGCCACCTGTAACGTTTCTGTCCCTGCCATGTGCCTCAGCAGCTTACAGATCTGAGGGAGTAGAATAGAACATTAGTTAATTTATACACTGAAATTGTACCTCGGAAACTCGCTTTCTAACACATACAACAGGTTAACTACGTTGTTGGCAGGTCCTCTTTCTTACCTTCAAGGCCAGCTTAGTTAGCTTGGTTAGTAGCGCGTCTGTCCTGCAAGTGCTAGGCCGCGGGTTCGATTACCGCCCGTGGCGGATTTTATCCTGAACGGATTGTGTTCATTTTCGAAACGGCTGGCTTTCTCCTGTCCTGTCTCCCTTCGATTTCGGGACGATAAGACTTTGACAGTTATGTATAGTTCCCTCTATCAAACCTTTCGAAAAAATATCTTACCTTCAAGATTTTCCTTGGCTATTTTGGAAGAAGGATGATCGGCCAAAGTGCGTGCGGCAGTTACCAGCTGAGGAGCATATATTTTGAGGTGATACTCTGCATGATACGTGGCCACCTGTAACGTTTCTGTCCCTGCCATGTGCCTCAGCAGCTTACAGATCTGAGGGAGTAGAATAGAACATTAAGTAGTTAATTTATACACTGAAATTGTACCTCGGTACCGCTTTCGCATTACATACTTCAAGGCACATTCTTTTACATCCATGCCTATCCGAGAACGGAAAAGTTTGGTTAGAAAATTTTCGTCCTGTCCTTGATTTGAACCCAGCACCTCCGAGTTTAGAGTCAGTGCTCTTGACCACTCAACCACAGAGGTAAAAATAATCCAAGGAGCTCTCCTTGTTTACAAATGCCCTGATATTCCCTAGTATCAAAGGAGTGTACTTTAAAAAGAAAGGTATTGCATCGTCATTAATTCAGAGTCAACGCTCCTTGGATTAGGGTTAGTAGCGGATTTAATCCAGTACATACTTCAGTACAAAAAGATTATTTTCAAGAAATACCCGTCTGTTGATAACTTTTAGAACACAAATATAAACTTGTTTCCTAAAATAAAAAAATAAAAAGACAATTGAGATTCGACTTTCGACAAAGAAATTTTGGTGAGTTTTCGAGAATACTCAGATTCCCATCATCAGACCAAAAATCGCGAGAGAGGTGTTTGCTCTACGAGCGCTGGAGTTGAAGTGAGAGTTTCTTAAACATGGTCTAGTTATAAACTTACTTCTACAATATGATCTACAGTTTCCTGGAACTTGTCGCTGTATTCTTCCAGCCTCGTTACGTCGGCTGCCAGGGCACTATTCCGTATATCTGTCACAAGCTGATGGCCTCCCCTTGTCACCAGGGCTAGTTCTCCCGTTTGCTCTCCTGCTGTGTCTATCAGTTCGAGTCTGAGATCTCGCGTGGCCTGCAGACATTGAGTGATGGCTTGCTGTCAGCCTCGTCATTTCAACCAGAGAGTCGAGGGTTCGAAGCACGGGCCCGAGGCTTTCTCCTTCTTCCTCGTCGAGGCAGAGGGAGGCGGGGGGGTCTACGCCATCCCGGACGACATGGTGAATGAGATCCATTGCTTGTCGCATCTGACAGAACACGGTGTCGCGGTTCTGACGCGCGGTCTCGCTGTCTGGATGACGAAGACATGTCTACAATAGAACAGAAACAAATAGACACATTAGTTCTACGATAGAAGAGAACTAAATAGAAGACAATATACCCTGCGTATACTGCCAGAAAGAGACTGAAAAGTCCCGCAGTCGAAACAAGATCTTATGTATTTAAATAGACAATTGAGTAAAAAATGAGCCAAACAATTGAGACAGTCTCTTTTGTGAATAAATGAACAAATTATAGGTAGTTACAGCACAACAAGAAAAGTTAGACTAAAATCTAGCGATAGTTGGGATCTTTTACACACATATCGAATCCCAAACTAATTTGGGACGTTTCTGTCCCTGCCATGTGCCTCAGCAGCTTACAGATCTGAGGGAGTAGAATAGAACATTAGTTAATTTATACACTGAAATTGTACGATGCCGCTTTCGCATTACATACTTAAAGCACATTCTTTTACATCCATGCCTATCCGAGAACGGAAAAGTTTGGTTAGAAAATTTTCGTCCTGTCCTTGATTCGAACCCAGCACCTCCGAGTTTAGAGTCAGTGCTCTTGACCACTCAGCCACAGAGGTAAAAATAATCCAAGGAACTCTCCTTGTTTACAAATGCCCTGATATTCCTTAGTATCCAAGGAGTGTACTTTAAAAAAAAAGGTATTGCATCGTCATTAATTCAGAGTCAACGCTCCTTGGATTAGGGTTAGTGGCGGATTTTATCCAGTACATAGGTACTTCAGTACAAAAAGATTATTTTCAAGAAATAGCCGTCTGTTGATAACTTTTAGAACACAAACATAAACTCGTTTCTTAAAATAAAAAATTAAAAAGACAATTGAGATTCGACTTTCAACAAAGAAAATTTAACGAGTTTTCGAGAATACTCAGATTCCCATCATCAGACCAAAAATCGCGAGAGAGGTGTTTGCTCTACGAGCGCTGGAGTTGAAGTGAGAGTTTCTTAAACATGGTCTAGTTATAAACTTACTTCTACAATATGATCTACAGTTTCCGTCCTGTCCTTGATTCGAACCCAGCACCTCCGAGTTTAGAGTCAGTGCTCTTGACCACTCAGCCACAGAGGTAAAAATAATCCAAGGAGCTCTCCTTGTTTACAAATGCCCTGATATTCCTTAGTATCCAAGGAGTGTACTTTAAAAAGAAAGGTATTGCATCGTCATTAAATCAGAGTCAACGCTCCTTGGATTAGGGTTAGTGGCGGATTTAATCCAGTACATACTTCAGTACAAAAAGATTATTTTCAAGAAATAGCCGCCTGTTGATAACTTTTAGAACACAAATATAAACTTGTTTCTTAAAATAAAAAAAATAAAAAGACAATTGAGATTCGACTTTCAACAAAGAAAATTTGGTGAGTTTTCGAGAATACTCAGATTCAAATCATCAGACCAAAAATCGCGAGAGAGGTGTTTGCTCTACGAGCGCTGGAGTTGAAGTGAGAGTTTCTTAAATATGGTCTAGTTATAAACTTACTTCTACAATATGATCTACAGTTTCTTGGAACTTGTCGCTGTATTCTTCCAGCCTCGTTACGTCGGCTGCCAGGGCACTATTCCGTATATCTGTCACAAGCTGATGGCCTCCCCTTGTCACCAGGGCTAGTTCTCCCGTTTGCTCTCCTGCTGTGTCTATCAGTTCGAGTCTGAGATCTCGCGTGGCCTGCAGACGGGCTAGTTCTCCCGTTTGCTCTCCTGCTGTGTCTATCAGTTCGAGTCTGAGATCTCGCGTGGCCTGCAGACATTGAGTGATGGCTTGTTCAACATCCGAGGAAGGGGAATAGGAATCTGCGTGCTCCTGCAACCACGAGAATATTGATAGATTAGAAGAGAGATGATTACAAGAAATGGACAAGAGGAGAGATGGTATCGGGTACCATTTGCGTGTTCAGATCGAGTCTGCGTTTTTCGTCAGCCTCTTAATCAGCCCTAGATAGGGTGATTGTTTTGGGCTGACGTTTGGTTTTGACTTCGCACTCAACCTTTGCTATTTCTTAACTTTTTTCGTCAGCCTCTTAATCAGCCCTAGATAGGGTGATTGTTTTGGGCTGACGTTTGGTTTTGACTTCGCACTCAACCTTTGCTATTTCCTAACTTGTCACACTTACCTATGTTGTTGTCATTTTTTTGTCAAGGTCAGAGGGTCAAGAAGCTGTAGATCATGCAAAATATCACCTCAAAATATAAGCTCCTCACGACTGGACTCGTATCAAGTATACGTACAGGGTTGGACGCTACTCAAGTATACGTACAGGGTTGGACGCTACTCGTATCAAGTCCTGTAGATGGTTTCGTATCCTGTGACACAGGGCGAGGATGTTCTCTCGCCTGTGGTGCGGGGTGTACGCGCTGTCCGTAAAGTCTTGGGTTCGATCCACCATCGTGTCCAAACATTGCCCCAGTCGCTCCGTCTCGGTCGTCAGCCTCGTCATTTCAACCAGAGAGTCGAGGGTTCGAAGCACGGGCCCCAGGCTTTCTCCTTCTTCCTCGTCGAGGCAGAGGGAGGCGGGGGGGTCTACGCCATCCCGGACGACATGGTGAATGAGATCCATTGCTTGTCGCATCTGACAGAACACGGTGTCGCGGTTCTGACGCGCGGTCTCGCTGTCTGGATGACGAAGACATGTCTACAATAGAACAGAAACAAATAGACACATTAGTTCTGTTCTATTTGAACAAATTATAGGTAGTTACAGCACAACAAGAAAAGTTAGACTAAAATCTAGCGATAGTTGGGATCTTTTACACACATATCGAATCCCAAACTAATTTGGGATCAATATTTCATATTTGCTTTGCTAAAATTACAACATATAAAATTCCGCCAGGGCTTGTCCTGACGGTAGCGTTCCTAACATTGATACTGCATTCCCACGCTGGACTGAAGTATGGTACTCAGTGTCTCAGAATATCGGTATAGGGTTCATACCTTGGAAGAGGTTAGCAAGAGCATGGTAGATCGCTCCAGGACTTGACGGGCAGCACTCATCTGCGCCCTCCTCCTCTCATCCTTGAGATCTCCCCCTCTCTCCCCCGTCACATGGGCTAGCTCCACCATTTCCCCTCCGAACTGAGAGAACGCCTTGACGAATTCGGTGAAGTTGGTGACGTTCTCCAAACGACACAGACTGCGAGACACCTGTGGGCAAATAGGTACAGAGGGAGTTATAAGACCAATTGGTTGGGCGGAAGAGCTTCAGGAGAATCCTGAAGTGTTGAGGGATTGGAACACAACACATGCTTTCAGGCACACTCCATTTTTCAAGGGTCTAGGATTTCCTTGCCCTTGGGTACAATTTAATTTGAAGGAACCATCTACTTATGAAAATTTGTAATGAAACACATAGTCGAACTCGTCAATCAACCGTTGACCGAAAGTCGATCGATGGTGGATCGACGAGGTGAAGAAGTGAATCTATGTTATCGAGGCAGTATGGACGGTTCAGTCGACATCGATTGACGGCCGGTCGACTATGTGTGGACAGTGAACACATCTTAAGGGACCTGTAAATACGGGTACCTATGCCTATAAAAATTCTAAAAATCCAGCAAATAGGCGGAAGAGCTTCAGGAGAACCCTGAAGTGTTGAGGGATTGGAACACAACACATGCTTTCAGGCACACTCCATTTTTCAAGGGTCTCTTATGAAAATTTGTAATGAAACACATAGTCGAACTCGTCAATCAACTGTCGAAAGAAAGTCGATCGATGGTGGATCGACGAGGTGAAGAAGTGAATCTATGTTATCGAGGCAGTGTGGACGGTTCAGTCGACTATGTGTGGACAGTGAGCACATCTTAAGAGACCTGTAAATACGGGTACCTATGCCTATAAAAATTCTAAAAATCCAGCAAAGTCGAATGTTATCAAATGACAACGATAACCTTGAATAAACTGTAGTGATAGGCATAGTAGAACTTGGAAAATATGAAATACATATAATAGATATTTCCACGAAACCTTAAACAGTACCAATATAATACCGAATTGTATGGTACCGCAAATAAACTTACAGAAAACAGTTTTTCAATATTTCAAGCAAGGACAGGGAAAATAAAAAATAAGGAAATAGGGAGAGGAAAGAAGCTTTCAAAGAATCGAGGAAAATAAGGAATGAAATTAGAGTACGTATAAGTATTTTCGGAAATAATCAAGGACAGGGAAAATAAAAAATAAGGAAATAGGGAGAGGAAAGAAGCTTTCAAAGAATCGAGGAAAATAAGGAATGAAATTAGAGTATAAGTATTTTCGGAAATAATAATAAAATTGTACATTTTCGGAAATTGTATGACATGGGAAAATTTCGTTCGTACCACTCTGTTGGAGTACTAATGGAAAATTCAATAAAGCGAGATTTCGAGATTTGATGAGCAAATAGACTAATACAATGAAGGAAATGGAATAATGCAAGAACAAATAAAACACAGAGGAATTAGAACAATAGGGAGAGGAAAGAAGCTTTCAAAGAATGGAGAGATGGATAGATGGATGGGAAGAGAGATAGATAGATAGATACAAGGAAATGGAATAATGCAAGAACAAATAAAACACAGAGGAATTAGAACAATAGGGAGAGGAAAGAAGCTTTCAAAGAATGGAGAGATAGATAGATGGATGGGAAGAGAGATAGATAGATAAATAGATGGGAAGGAAGGACGTGGTATAATGTAATAGAGGATAGGATATTGTTTTTCCATAGCAAAGGAATGGAACATTATTGAATTGAACAACAATAGCACATGTGTGTTTGTATAGACACAACGTGGCTCGATCGGCCTTGATTTCCGGATTGTCGTCAGCTATGCTCTCCCCTACTGTCACAAACCGCTCTATGGCCACATTGACAGCCTGACCTACACGGGCCACAACTCGGAGCGACCGTTCTGAACATATGGACCGCTCCCTGTGAGACAGCAATGTCGAGATCTGAAACCAAAACCGGGGAGAAAATTAGTCGAACTGGATATTTGTAAATCACCTTTGTTCGCACATGTCAGATATTTAAATACATTTTACCTAGACACTACATATGTAACTATGTAGAATATGTAGATGAAAAAACAGGCTGTACCACGGTACCTACCTACATGTAATATCTAGGTATCCGTTCCCTTGCTTAGAAAAATACAATACATAGGTATCTAAATAAAGAAAAATGGAAGCATAGCACATGTCAGATATTTAAATACATTTTACCTAGACACTACATATGTAACTATGTAGAATATGTAGATGAAAAAACAGGCTGTACCACTGTACCTACCTACATGTAATATCTAGGTATCCGTTCCCTTGCTTAGAAAAATAGAATACATATCTAAATAAAGAAAAATGGAAGCAACGAAGATACCTAAGAGAACGATCGTTATGGAAGGAATAGGGGAGGCCTAATAGAAAGATCATAAACAGGTCATGTCATGCAGGGGGATGAGAAGGGATCATGTATTAGGATGACATAGGTAAATGTGCAATTTATTATTCCTGGGCTTTGATAAGAAATAGAGATTAGTGAAGAACAAGATGAGCAGTTTGAACAGTCAAGGAACAAAAGACCAAAATAAATTAAACCTTAGTTAGGCCTAATAGAAAGATCATTATAGAAGTAATAAAGGAGGCAGAAATAAAGAGGAAACGAAGAGGGAGAAAATAATAAAACGTATACTCTCAGTATCCTTTATAGAAAGAGAAGAAATAATAAAATGGTTGCACTTCTACATTAGCGCCTTTTACCATAGTAATATTATACCTTTGAGGCCTAATAGAAAGATCATTATAGAAGTAATAAAGGAGGCAGAAATAAAGAGGAAACGAAGAGGGAGAAAATAATAAAACGTATACTTACGTACTCTCAGTATCTCCATAAGAAATAATAAAATGGTTGCACTTCTACATTAGCGCTTTTTACCATAGTAAAATTATGCCTTTGCAACACCTTTATACCTTTCCTGACAGTGACTAGCTTGTAGCTTGGGATTTCAATGAAGTCACTTATTAACATAACACGCTAGGGTCGAGTTAACGTGCATGGTAAAGAATAAGGACCCCATAAGGAATGTTGAGTAATGGTAACCTTTGTTAAAGTACTTTGACAGAAAAGGACCTTGTCCTTGGACCTTAAGGGTAACTTACCTTATCCTTGGAGAAGATGAGTTGCTTGACCACGACAACATCCGCCAGGATAAGAACCCGGGTCACTGAACTGAGAAGACATCTGGCTGCCCGCGCTATGGCTCCTCTCTCAGTGATTGAATTATCCAGAGTCTTCTCGCACAGACTTTCTATAGCTTCACCTGAAATACACAATGGGATATACCTTTGCAACACCTTTTATACCTTTCCTGCCAGTGACTAGCTTGTAGCTTGGGATTTCAATGAAGTCACTTATTAGCATAACACGCTAGGGTCGAGTGAACGTGCAAGGTAAAGAATAAGGACCCCATAAGGAATGTTGAGTAATGGTATCCTTTGTTAAAGTGCTTTGACAGAAAAGGACCTTGTCCTTGGACCTTAAGGGTAACTTACCTTATCCTTGGAGAAGATGAGTTGCTTGACCACGACAACATCCGCCAGGATAAGAACCCGGGTCACTGAACTGAGAAGACATCTGGCTGCCCGCGCTATGGCTCCTCTCTCAGTGATTGAATTATCCAGAGTCTTCTCGCACAGACTTTCTATAGCTTCACCTGAAATACACAATGGGAAATAAGAGATAATATAGTGTGAGTCCTCATCAGGTATCAGGTAGACCTGACATTCGGACTATTACGGCCGTACCTGTCTGGTCTACATGATAGTGTGTGTGCTCATCAGGTGCCAGGTATACCTGATAAGGTGTACCTGTCAGATCTACCTGATAGTGATAGGCTGGCCTTATGTGTTAATTCGGACTATTACGGCCGTACCTGTCAGGTCTACATGATAGTGTGTGTGCTCATCAGGTGCCAGGTATACCTGATAAGGTGTACCTGTCAGATATACCTGATAGTGATAGGCTGGCCTTATGTGTTACGTATACTTAAAATCTTAAATGTTCTTCACAAAAATCGTCCCCATATTAGTACACCTAGATGCCTTTCATGACTTGAACCACCAACCACAATGGGAAACAAGAGATAATATAGTGTGAGTCCTCATCAGGTATCAGGTAGACCTGACATTCGGACTATTACGGCCGTACCTGTCAGGTCTACATGATAGTGTGTGTGCTCATCAGGTGCCAGGTATACCTGATAAGGTGTACCTGTTAGATCTACCTGATAGTGATAGGCTGGCCTTATGTGTTAAGTATACTTAAAATCTTAAATGTTCTTCACAAAAATCGTCCCCATCTTAGTACACCTAGATGCCTTTCATGACTTGAACCACCAACCTCCAGATTCCAGGTCCAATTTGTTTTAAAGCTTGGAGGAAGGGCTGGAGGTGTTAAATTCACGACAGGGATGTCGATGTTAGCTGTTAACAAGGTACCTAATATGCTCTCTGCTGGGAATTTCGTTGTACCTTTAAGTAGCAAAAATTTTTTACTTTCTATTTTTTTCTTTGCTATGCACAAAAGTGTAAAGTGTTAAGAATCGTTGAGAAGAAAGTTCGCAGAAATCGGAAGATCATGTTTTGAAAAATCGCGATTAAAGTTTACGGTTATGGCACGGTTGATGGACACTGCAGAGTGCTTCCTTTGCTCATCGCTTACAAATATTGGATTGTTTTAAAGCTTGGAGGAAGGGCTGGAGGTGTTAAATTCACGACAGGGATGTCGATGTTAGCTGTTAACAAGGTACCTAAAATGCTCTCTGCTGGCAATTTCGTTGTACCTTTAAGTAGAAAAATTTTTTTACTTTCTATTTTTTTCTTTGCTATGCACAAAAGTGTTAAGAATCGTTGAGAAGAAAGTTCGCAGAAATCGGAAGATCATGTTTTTGAAAAATCGCGATTAAAGTTTACGGTTATGGCACGGTTGATGGACACTATAGAGTGCTTCCTTTGCTCACCGCTTACAAACAAAACTCACTCCATAGAATACCTGGTGTATACCTACCTGGATAGATGGTATTTTTTCTAGCCATGATCCCACATGTTTTAGGGTTTGTTGGCAGGCTTAGGTGTAGGAGCAAACAGCCAAAAAGGTGGATTAAGCTTAAATACAAATCTGGGGAGGGGTGTATTTTGGGGATGAAATGACTTTAATGGTTCACAAACAAAGAACCTACCAATATTTTTTTTTCTTTCTACAAGCATTCAGTCAGCATTCAAAACATTTTACTGAGTTGGTGCAAAGTCACCCGGGCAGGTGCAAAGTCACCTCAGATGACGGTACCTAAAATCTTAAATGTTCTTCACAAAAATCGTCCCCATCTTAGTATACCTAGATATATCTTTTATTCCTCGAACCACCAACCTCCATGTCCCAAGTCCACCGCGCTAACCACTACACCACTGAAGTTGATAATGACAACTACTTATTTTGTGCACCATTACCACCTAGGTAAGTACTTATAGGAATTTTAATTGTGTTAAGCATATAAATGCTTGTCACAAATGTCGTTCCCCGCTCAATGCACTGCGCTAGATAATAGATTTTATGTCTTGACTTGGACTCGAACCACCAACCTCCAGAGTCTACCGTGCTAACTAATACCACCTACATGGTTATAGTACGGTATGTAGAGAGGTAAATAATATAAACATAGTGTTTAGACGGTCCCTTAAGTTTAAGCTCACCGCATATGAAAATAATGGGATAAAGGTAATTCTAGTGACCCAGCCAGATTTGAAACCATAAAAGGTGAGAGAAATATTTTGTTTTCTCTCGTTCGCTCTTCTGCTCAATGCTATGAAAACAATCACTAACCTGACTAACCTAATTACCTATGAAATGCATTCAGGAAATCGCATTGCTTAGGACGTTTGCATTAAAAAACGAGAAAAAATCCAATCTAAATCTTTCATCACCTCTGAAATCGCATTAGCCGAGTAACAGCATAGAGCTTCATTTAGAAATGTACTCTATGCCCCTATGTAGGTATGAAGGACAACAAGTATGTAGTCTCTTTATTTCAGGCATTAATGCCTGGGCTGGGCTTTAGTGTAAGTCAGATTGGGGTGCAATAGTCCTACAAACTGGACTCCGCACACAGGAATTTCGTCAGAAAAGAACCCCATTTCAGTGTAATGTAAGTCAGATAAGAGATAGGACAACTGGAAGCACTGACCAGAACACCAGGCCAAATTTCAATTTTTCGAGGAAACTAGATACCAAACATTAGCAAATGTCAATCTCACACCTTTCTTTTCGAACCTACGGTCTCTCAGTTGTGTGGGGTGCAATAGTCCTACAAACTGGACTCCGCACACAGGAATTTCGTCAGAAAAGAACCCCATTTCAGTGTAATGTAAGTCAGATAATTTCAATTTTTCGAGGAAACTAGATACCAAACATTAGCAAATGTCAATCTCACACCTTTTCGAACCTACGGTCTCTCAGTTGTAACGCCACGCCACTACACAGAAATGAAGAGAACAACACACTGTCAGCTGTAATAAATGATAACAATACCAGACACAATACGACCAACTTCTTTGTATTCTATTGTGCTTTATGACTTTCCCTCTCTCCCTCTCATTGATGTACTTGGCATCCAGTCAAAAGTCAAGTTATATCTACTTCACTCTCTCTCTCTTCCCCCCTCTACTTCTAATCTTCTTTCTTCCTCCTTCTGAGCTTCAGAATACAAAATACTAAAGGGCAAACACTAAGACAGGAATTTGGTCGTTACGATGAAATCATGATAAATGGGTTTGCGGAAAGTTCAAGGTATCTACACTCTTCAAATTTATCTTCAATCTAAGAAGGAACATACCTGTCTACATTGATATAGATAACTGGTGAACAGTCTGGGGGAAGATCTAAGAAGGAACATACCTATCTACGTTTATACAGAATACAGATAATGGCTGAACAGTCTGGGGGAAAGCAGAAAGCAAGATAAAAAGAAATTGTTTCATTGGGTTTTTATTTGGTAGCCATGAAACATCTGCTACCTTGGACTTTATGGGTCAGTGTCGTAGCATGCCCATCACATAGTGTGTCCATCCCTCCTATTTCCATCCTCAGCGAAAAAATCTATTCATGCAGTCAACAAGAAGACAAGAACTAGTAGAAAGTCTAGGCAAAATGACAACAATAAAAACTCTAGTCATCATCATCAATTTATTTTTCTTCCGACCGAGTTCCTTGGAGAGATTAATGTTCAATATAATACAGTGTCGTAGCATGCCCATCACATAGTGTGTCCATCCCTCCTATTTCCATCCTCAGCGAAAAAATCTATTCATGCAGTCAACAAGAACTAGTAGAAAGTCTAGGGGTCTAGGCAAAATGACAACAATAAAAACTCTAGTCATCATCATCATCATCATCATCATCATCAATTTATTTTTCTTCCGACCGAGTTCCTTGGAGAGATTAAGGTTCAATATAATATAGCATATGTAGATACTAGATAACGGAGAACCTCAGTGATAAAAACCAAAGTTTCCGAACTGGAATGGAGAAAAAAGTTGGAATTTATCTGGGACATAAATTCTTCAATGATTCACCTCGGTAAACTGCAAATAAAAACAAAGTTTCTAAAGAGACGATTTGTATATGTTCTAGCAGCTAATGTCTTTCCGGTCATAAATAACAACAGACTAAGTCACAAATAAATATCGACACCACAATTTCTTTTTAAAGCACACTCCTTAAATAATATGACTTTCCCTCTCTCCCTCTCATTGATGTACTTGGCATCCAGTCAAAAGTCAAGTTATATCTACTTCACTCTCTCTCTTCCCCCCTCTCTACTTCTAATCTTCTTTCTTCCTCCTTTCTGAGCTTCAGAATACAAAATACTAAAGGGCAAATGCTAAGACAGGAATTTGGTCGTTACGATGAAATCATGATAAATGGGTTTGCGGAAAGTTCAAGGTATCTATGTAGGTATGTCTACACTCTTCAAATTTATCTTCAATCTAAGAAGGAACATACCTATCTACGTTTATACAGAATACAGATAATGGCTGAACAGTCTGGGGGAAAGCAGAAAGCAAGATAAAAAAAAAGGAAATTGTTTCATTGGGTTTTTATTTGGTAGCAATGAAACATCTGCTACATTGGACTTTATGGGTCAGTGTCGTAGCATGCCCATCACATAGTGTGTCCATCCCTCCTATTTCCATCCTCAGCGAAAAAATCTATTCATGTAGTCAACAAGAACTAGTAGAAAGTCTAGGCAAAATGACAACAATAAAAACTCTAGTCATCATCATCAATTTATTTTTCTTTTGACCGAGTTCCTTGGAGAGATTAATGTTCAATATAATATAACATATGTAGATAACGGAGAACCTCAGTGATAAAAAACCAAAGTTTCCCAACTGGAATGGAGAAAAAAGTTGGGATTTGTCTGGAACATAAATCCAATGAGTCACCTCGGTAAATTGCAATAAAAACAAAGTTTCTAAAGAGACGATTTGTAGATGTTCAACCAGCAAACGTCTTTCCGGTCATAAATAACAACAGACTAAGTCAGAAATAAATATCGACACAGCACAATTTCTTTTTAAAGCACAGTCCTTAAATACTAAAGAATTTCAGGGAATTTGTAAACAGGGAGCGCTCCTTAGAATGTAGTTAATGGTCAGGACCTCAGTTGAAGTTTAAACTCAGTTTATAAATACTAACCTCACTTTAAGTTCAACTATTGGATGAAGCAATCATTGCCAGCCTAGTTAGCTTGGTTGGTAAAGTGTCTGCCTTGTAAGCGCTAGGCCGCGGGTTCGATTACTGAGTTTAAAACTCAGTTTGTAAATACTGAACTCAGTTCAAGTTCAACTATTGGATGAAGCAATCATTGCCAGCCTAGTTAGCTTGGTTGGTAGCGTGTTTGCCTTGTAAGCGTTACGCCGCGGGTTCGATCCCCACCCGGGATGGATTTTATCCTGAACGGATAATGTTCGTTCTCGGAACAGCTGGCTTTCTCCTCTCCTGTCTTCCTTCTCTCTTCGATTGCGGAACGATAGGATCTTAGCAGTTACAGTTCCCTCTATCAAACTTTTTTTTAAAGCAATCTGATTGATTTCAATTTTTTCTAGCCAATCAAATTGTGCTTAAACCAAGTTTAAACTGCGTTTGTGGTCCTGACCATTAGGCAGACTATTTCAGTGCACAAATCACTCATTCTTACCTGCCACTCTAGCGTCCTTGCAAGCTTGATAGAGATCGGCCTTGATTTCCGGATTGTCGTCAGCTATGCTCTCCCCTACTGTCACAAACCGCTCTATGGCCACATTGACAGCCTGACCTACCCGGGCCACAACTCGGAGTGACCGTTCTGAACATATGGACCGCTCCCTGTGAGACAGCAATGTCGAGATCTGAAACCAAAACCGGGGAGAAAATTTGTAAATCACCTTTGTTTAGAATTAGGAGAATGAGTCTCCGAATGGTATAGTCACTGACTGCAGCTCGGCTAGGACAAAATATTACTATTTATCCGGTCAGAATGAGACTGAAAAGTTCCTTCGCCCCCGTTTCATAATACACAAAAAGCCGCCCACTCTGAGGCTTAGGTGTAGGGGCAAACAGCCCTAGAGGGTTCAGCTCCTACGAATACCTTCACGCCCGCAATCTAAACAAATTGGTTTTGAGGTTGTACAATTTTTTCCCCCCAGCATTTCTTTTTCAGTAATATTTTGTACCCGGGCCACAACTCGGAGTGACCGTTCTGAACATATGGACCGCTCCCTGTGAGACAGCAATGTCGAGATCTGAAACCAAAACCGGGAAGAAAATTAGTCAAACTGGATATTTGTAAATCACCTTTGTTTAGAATTAGGAGAATGAGTCTCCGAATGGTATGGTCACTGACTGCAGCTCGGCTAGGACAAAATATTACTATGTATCTGGTCAGAATGAGACTGAAAAGTCCCTTCGCCCCCGTTTCATAATACACAAAAAGCCGCCCACTCTGAGGCTTAGGTGTAGGGACTGTAGGGGCAAACAGCCCTAGAGGGTTCAGCTCCTACGAATCCCTTCACGCCCGCAATCTAAACAAGGTTTTGAGGTTGTACAATTTTCCCCCCCAGCATTTCTTTTTCAGTAATATTTTGGTGATCTTAGCAAATACATGTACAAATCGACATCAACTCGGCATTTCGTATGGTGTCGACTTGACGTATGGCGCTAAGATTAATTGACCCGAATCCATTTGGACCAGAGACAATGGACTGTAGCCAAATAGAATCGTCCTGCAAGGGCCGCCCCCGTTTCATAATACACAAAAAGCCGCCCACTCTGAGGCTTAGGTGTAGGGGCAAACAGCCCTAGAGGGTTCAGCTCCTACGAATCCCTTCACGCCCGCATTCCCGCAATCTAAACAAGGTTTTGAGGTTGTACAATTTTTTCCCCCAGCATTTCTTTTTCAGTAATATTTTGGTGATCTTAGCAAATACATGTACAAATCGACATCAACTCGGCATTTCGTATGGTGTCGACTTGACGTATGGTGCTAAGATTAATTGACCCGAATCCATTTGGACCAGAGACAATGGACTGTAGCCAAATAGAATCGTCCTGCAGGGGCCTTTAAACTTAACCATTTAACCAACTAAAGAACATACATACTGGCCAATTCTTCTAAGAGCAACTGAAAATTTCTAGGTGCACCTTTCGCAGATAATGTAAAAAGAATAGAAAACGATTAGTAAACAAAATTTCATATCTTTGCTGAAAAGCTTCACTTAAGTTTCAATTGAAAAGGAATTATTGATTGTTCTCAATGTTTCTGGAGTCTGTGAAGAAGCAAGTTCTTTTTTTATGGTAGAGTTTCAATTGAAAAGGAATTATTGATTGTTCTCAATGTTTCTGGAGTCTGTGAAGAAGCAAGTTCTTTTTTTATGGTAGAAAAAAAAAAGGTCATAAAAAAATCCATTTTTTATTCATTTTTATGGGGCAATAGGAACATAAAATTGGATTGTTTTAAAGCTTGGAGGAAGGGCTGGAGGTGTTAAATTCACGACAGGGATGTCGATGTTAGCTGTTAACAAGGTACCTAATATGCTTTCTGCTGGCAATTTCGTTGTAGGTACCTTTAAGTAGCAAAAAATTTTTACTTTCTATTTTTTTCTTTGCTATGTACAAAAGTGTAAAGTGTTAAGAATCGTTGAGAAGAAAGTTCGCAGAAATCGGAAGATCAGGTTTTTGAAAAATCGCGATTAAAGTTTACGGTTATGGCACGGTTGATGGACACTACAGAGTGCTTCCTTTGCTCATCGCTTACAAACGAACGCTTACAACCTACTCTTTAATCGCTTACAAAACGAAGTTTGAATTTCAAACACAGCTGAAATTCGACTCTGCCGGGGTTGAACCCGAGAACTTCGCGATGTAAGTCTACTGTTATATATACGCAGTGAGCTAGGAAGGCTCGTTTTAGTACCCATTAAGATAATATCGTACAAAACAGAACATTTTTTACACAGACCTGCATACTGCACGGTTTAAAAGCGCTAGGCGCTAGGTCATAAGTCAGGCAAAATGAACGAACATAAAAGGGGGGAAAAAAGTACACAGTACAGGGTAAGTACCTACCTACATAACATACGAAGTCAATTTATTACTATACTGCTCTGTATAAAAAAGACAAACGATACATAGTAGGTACCTACCTATCCTATGTATGTATTGGTAGTAAACCTTTACTATCAATATCATTTATTTATTATTTGTATAACGTTTGCCCTTATCAGAACCCCGATCACGTACGTGAGCTCTACCACCTAGCGTACCTGACTGGATTAGCAAATAGATAACACTCGGGCTCTGACTTCTGCTCAAGTAAACATACAACTCCACTTAGACTAGAGGAGGGAGTAAATTATGGAGAGGTACCATAGAGGCGGGAGAAGAGAAAGTCGAGATGAAGAGGAGGAGGAGGAGGAGGAGCAGAAGGAGAAGAAGAAGAAGAAGAAGAAGAAGAAGAAGAAGAAGAAGAAGAAGAAGAAGAAGAAGAAGAAGAAGAAGAAGGTGAATCGGGAAGAAAAAGAGAAGGAGAAGGAGGAGGAGAAGGAGAAGGTGAATCGGGAAGAAAAAGAGAAGGAGAAGGAGGAAAGGGAACAGAAGGGGTGCAGGAGAAGAAGAAGGTGAATCGGGAAGAAAAAGAGAAGGAGAAGGAGGAGGAAGAGGAGGTGGTGGTGGTGGTCATAATGGAGAAGGAGGAGGAGAAGGAGGAAAGGGAACAGAAGGGGTGCAGGAGAAGAAGAAGGTGAATCTGGAAGAAAAAGGGAAGGAGGAGGAGAGGGAGGAGGAGGAGGAGAGGGAGGAGGAGGAGGTGGTGGTGGTGGTGGTCATGATGGAGGAGGAGGAGAAAGAGGAGAGGGAGAAGCAGAAGTAGAAGGGAAGTGACGAGGAATGGGAAATATGGACAACACATGCAGAAATGGCTCATTATATCGGTTCCACAGAGAACAACAAGTTATCTATCATCCTATTTATGATGTCTACTCCAAGGATTCCAATCAATCAGATCAAATTAACGCATCGCATCTACTTCAAATTATTCGTAAAAAAAAAAAAAAAATGGTTCCTTAGGAACTATGCATGGTTCATGATTTTTCATTCATCCTCTAAAAATTCCCATTTTATTAACCGGTCCTCTACTTGCCAGACATCTTATGTGAATAGTTCTTTAGGAACTATGCATGGTTCATGATTTTTCATTCATCCTCTAAAAATTCCCATTTTATTAACCGGTCCTCTACTTGCCAGACACCTTATGTGAATATTATAATGACCTCATAGCTCTTTCGTCTCCATTCCCAATACTTCCGTATCTCACGAGAAAAAAATATACCTAAATAATTATATTGAAAATAAATTTAGAAATAATAGACTGTGCAACATCAAAGTGGAATTTATTGCCAGCAAATTGTACACGCACCAAAACATGGAGTGAACAAAATTTGAATAGGCAGACAGAGCAATGATTTAAAACTAGATAATGCTCCAAATTTGAATAAACAATTGAAAAACATTCTACCGACAAGAAACATATTTCAAGACAAAATATGGAACTCTATAAAGCAGCTTTGAATGGGATAAATAAAAGATAGAATCCTCACGTACACAGAAATTTCATGAATGAATGGGAACTTCAAGGAATAGAATATTTATAGAACACACAAGTCCTTTGCATTGCTCGCATGTTAACAATTCCAACACACACCAGAAATAAAATTGACATGCAATATCCTCATTAAAATGTGATAAAAAGCAGGAAATAACTTACATGTCTATTTGATAAAGCACACGCCATATCGTAACGCTATCACTGATTTGGGAAAAGCACAAGAACACATCTATTGAGAATGATATTCGGGGTGATGGTTTCAGGTACTGGAGTTATCCTAGGTCCCTGACATCGAGCCCCAGCAACACACTGATTACCTCTTCGCTATTAGAATATACATTTCCACCCCCTTTAACATTCCACCTTGTAGACAGGCGCGGACTAACTTTGAGAAAAAAAAAGTTGACTGAGGGAGAAGGAGGAGTTTTAGTCTACGAGCATGAGTGAACTTCACAGCGCCAACACGTGGGTGGGAAAATACAGCAAAAATTGAAACAATATCCAGGTAGCAGATAGGTATGTTTTCTTTTACCTATTTTTCTTATAATTTTTACTTTGTACCAAACACCTCGGGGTAAGTCCAGAGAATTAAAAGGCTCGAAAAGTGGGTACCTACTTACTTACACGAGAATTATTTCAATTATTTGTGAGGATTTTTATAGGTATGTTTTCTTTTACCTATTTTTCTTATAATTTTTACTTTGTACCAAACACCTCGGGGTAAGTCCAGAGAATTAAAAGGCTCGCAAAGTGGGTACCTACTTACTGTCGGAGCGTCATCAAGATTTTTAACCATATTCTCGATTTCAATAAAAGTTAGAAAGCAAATAGGTAGATAAGTACAGTTAGGTATATTTTACCTCCTCTAGGAGGTAAGTATGTACATCTAACTCCTTGGGGGGATATTTTCGTTTCCTTCCCTGAGCCCTATTCATTCTGTAAATCAATACAAAACTTGTAAGTTGCTTCTCTTTTCATACCCCTAGATTTCCTCCTCCCTCCCAATCCTCCCGTCCTTATCTTGCTTCCTATTCCTGGGTTCGCATAGGAGAGAAGAATGAAAGGCATGCAGAGCGCTATCTATTATCTCTTTGACATTTTATCAGCACTTTTCTTTTCCTCTATACCCCGGTGGTTATTTGTTTTATTTTTCTTTAAATGAAATCAGGCGGAAATTTGAATGGAAGAGAAGAGAGAGGCGAGGACTGATACCAGTTATCTTAACGACGACGAAGTGCAGAAAACATTACCCTTTGTCTTCATTCTATTCTCTTTATGTTCTTTTCATCTCCTCTATTCCCTTTATGTGTGCTGGGGAATATTTTCACAACTCCCATGGGCTGCCCTTGGTATTTTCATTGTGGTAAAGGACTCTCACAAGGAGAATGCTTCCCTTTCTGTGATAAAAAACCAAAGTTTCCCAACTGGAATGGAGAAAAAAGTTGGGATTTGTCTGGAACATAAATCCAATGAGTCACCTCGGTAAACTGCAATAAAAACAAAGTTTCTAAAGAGACGATTTGTATATGTTCTAGCAGCTAATGTCTTTCCGGTCATAAATGACAACAGACTAAGTCATAAAGTCACAAATAAATATCGACACACCACAATTTCTTTTTAAAGCACAGTCCTTAAATACTAAAGAATTTTAGGGAATTTGTAAAAAGGGAGCGCTCCTTGGAATGTAGTTAATGGTCAGGACCTCAGTTGGAGTATTTACAAACTGAGTTTACATAAAGTCACAAATAAATATCGACACACCACAATTTCTTTTTAAAGCACAGTCCTTAAATACTAAAGAATTTTAGGGAATTTGTAAACAGGGAGCGCTCCTTGGAATGTAGTTAGGACCTCAGTTGGAGTATTTTACTGAACAATCAAAATGAATTTCAAGTTTTGGCTTCACAAATTGAGGGCATATATTGGTTACTTGAAGCCCCCCTTTTGAGTTCAAAAATGTGAGGAGGGTGTTTTCGTTTTGAGTCATTGTGACTCTGCAAGACACATTGGACTTTTTGATGTACAAAATTCGGCAGATGAGTGTAAAGCTCCGGGAAAGGGAACAGAATTGATATAATTTTCGGCCCTTCAGCCTGATTTTATAATCCAAATCCGTAGCTCAAAGCCCGAGAGTCAAAGCCAGAGAGTACAACTCTAGTAAGAATAGGTGAATAAATAACTGAAGAACAGATTTAAAAAAAAAATGTACTTTAGCAAAGTTCAGAGAAAACAATAGCATGTCGTGTTTTTCCTGCTTTGCTTTTTACTATGAACTTAAGTAGGTAGTAAACTTTTCTTGTTAACATTGTATCTGTTCTGTTAATTGGTTTAACTGAGCCTAAGTACCTAGATATAGCTATCCATGTAAACATAACATGCAAATTTTATTGTACAGGGTGAGACTGCAAGTTTTTTTTTTTTTTTAATTTTACCTACCACTATTATGTAATTTATGTATTATGTTCCTACCTTAGAAATAGAGGTTGTTGGTTCAACACCCAGCCCCTTTTTTCATCACCAACTAGGGGGGTGGGGGGGATGGAGGAAAAAAAACAGGCTCTCTCTTTTTTTAGGGGGGGGGATGGGAGGGGAGGGGATCATGTAGAATGTAGGTAAATGTGCAATTTACTACTATTCCTGGGCTTTGATAAGAACAGTAAGAACTAGAGATTAGTGAAGAACAAGATGAGCAGTTAGAACAGTCAAGGAACAAAAGACAAAAATAAATTAAACCATAGTTTGTCTTCATTGTTATGATGAATATAAATGTTTCATAAAAAAAAACTCACTCCATAGAATAATATGGAGATAGAAGTCCAACTTGGAAATTGAAAAATACAGAGAAAAAATAGAAGAGAAAAAAGTGATGTTTGTCATTTAAAAATACACAGATGGACCAGTAATCAAAGGGAATACATCCAAGAATTGTAATCGAGAAAATGGACACATCACGGATCTTAGCAAATACATGTACAAATCGACATCAACTCGGCATTTCGTATGGTGTCGACTTGACGTATGGTGCTAAGATTAATTGACCCCAATCTATTTGGACCGGAGACAATGGACTGTAGCCAAATAGAATCGTCCTGCAAGGGCCTTTAAACTTAACCATTTAACCAACTAAAGAGTTTTCACAACTCCCATGGGCTGCCCTTGGTATTTTCATTGTGGTAAAGGACTCTCACAAGGAGAATGCTTCCCTTTCTTATGGATGGTATTCAACATTACTTACTCTCTTTTGTCGAAAAATATGAGTTTTTAACTGAACAATCAAAATGAATTTCAAGTTTTGGCTTCACAAATTGAGGGCCCATATTGGTTACTTGAAGCCCCCCTTTTGAGTTCAAATATGTGAGGAGGGTGTTTTCGTTTTGAGTCTTTGTGACTCTGCAAGACACATTGGACTTTTTGGTGTTCAAAATTCGGCAGATGAGTGTAAAGCTCCGGGAAAGGGAACAGAATTGATATAATTTTCGGGCCTTCAGCCTGATTTGATAATCCAAATCCGTAGCTCAAAGCCAGAGAGTACAACTCTAGTAAGAATAGGTGAATAAATAACTGAAGAACAGATTTAAAAAAAAAATGTACTTTAGCAAAGTTCAGAGAAAACAATAGCATGTCGTGTTTTTCCTGCTTTGCTTTTTACTATGAACTTAAGTAGGTAGTAAACTTTTCTTGTTAACATTGTATCTGTTCTGTTAATTGGTTTAACTGAGTCTAAGTACCTATATAGCTATCCATGTAAACATAACATGCAAATTTTATTGTACAGGGTGAGACTGCAAGTTTTTTTTAATTTTACCTACCACTATTATGTAATTTATGTATTATGTTCCTACCTTAGAAATAGAGGTTGTTGGTTCAACACCCAGCCCCCTTTTTCATCACCAACTAGGGGGGTGGGGATGATGGAGGGAAAAAAGAGGCTCAGTCTTTTTTTTGGGGGGGGGGATGAGAAGGGATCATGTAGGATGTAGGTAAATGTGCAATTTATTATTCCTAGGCTTTGATAAGAACTAGAGATTAGTGAAGAACAAGATGAGCAGTTTAAACAGTAAAGGAACAAAAGACCAAAATAAATTAAACCTTAGTTTGTCTTCATTGTTATGATGAATACAAATGTTTCATAAAAAAACAACTCACATACTTTAATCGCTTACAAAACGAAGTTTGAATTTCAAACACAGCTGAAATTCGACTCTGCCGGGGTTGAACCCGAGAACTTCGCGATGTAAGTCTACTGTTATATATACGCAGTGAGCTAGGAAGGCTCGTTTTAGTACCCATTAAGATAATATCGTACAAAACAGAACATTATTTATACAGACCTGCATACTGCACGATTTAAAAGCGCTAGGCGCTAGGTCATAAGTCAGGCAAAATGAACGAACATAAAAGGGGGGAAAAAAGTACACAGTACAGGGTAAGTACCTACCTACATAACATAAGAAGTCAATTTATTACTATGCTGCTCTGTATAAAAAAGACAAACGATACATAGTAGTTACCTACCTATCCTATGTATGTATAACCTTTACTATCAATATCATTTATTATTTGTATAACGTTTGCCCTTATCAGAATCCCGATCACGTACGTGAGCTCTACCACCTAGCGTACCTGACTGGATTAGCAAACAGATAACACTCGGGCTCTGACTTCTGCTCAAGTAAACATACAACTCCACTTAGACTAGAGGAGGGAGTAAATTATGGAGAGGTACCATAGAGGCGGGAGAAGAGAAAGTTGAGATGAAGAGGAGGAGGAGGAGGAGGAGGAGAAGGAGAAGGAGAAGGAGAAGGAGAAGGAGAAAGAGAAGAAGGAGAAGGAGGAAAGGGAACAGAAGGGGTACTTTAATCGCTTACAAAACGAAGTTTGAATTTCAAACACAGCTGAAATTCGACTCTGCCGGGGTTGAACCCGAGAACTTCGCGATGCAAGTCTAGTGTTATACGCAGTGAGCTAGGAAGGCTCGTTTAGTACCCATTAAGATAATATCGTACAAAACAGAACATTATTTACACAGACCTGCATACTGCACGGTTTAAAAGCGCTAGGCGCTAGGTCATAAGTCAGGCAAAATGAACGAACATAAAAGGGGGGAAAAAAGTACACAGTACAGGGTAAGTACCTACCTACATAACATACGAAGTCAATTTATTACTATACTGCTCTGTATAAAAAAGACAAACGATACATAGTAGGTACCTACCTATCCTATGTATAACCTTTACTATCAATATCATTTATTATTTGTATAACGTTTGCCCTTATCAGAACCCCGATCACGTACGTGAGCTCTACCACCTAGCGTACCTGACTGGATTAGCAAATAGATAACACTCGGGCTCTGACTTCTGCTCAAGTAAACATACAACTCCACTTAGACTAGAGGAGGGAGTAAATTATGGAGAGGTACCATAGAGGCGGGAGAAGAGAAAGTCGAGATGAAGAGGAGGAGGAGGAGGAGGAGGAGAAGAAGGAGAAGCAGAAGGAGAAAGAGAAGAAGGAGAAGGAGGAAAGGGAACAGAAGGGATGCAGGAGAAGAAGAAGGTGAATCGGGAAGAAAAAGAGAAGGAGGAGGAAGAGGAGGTGGTGGTGGTCATAATGGAGAAGGAGGAGGAGAAGGAGAAGAAGGAGAAGGAGAAGAAGGAGAAGGAGAAGGTGAATCGGGAAGAAAAAGAGGAGGAGGAGAAGGAGGAGGAAGAAGAGGAGGTGATGGTGGTCATAATGGAGAAGGAGAAGGAGGAAAGGGAACAGAAGGGGTGCAGGAGAAGAAGAAGGTGAATCGGGAAGAAAAAGGGAAGGAGGAGGAGAGGGAGGAGGAGGAGGAGGAGGAGGAGGAAGAGGAGGTGGTGGTGGTGGTCATGATGGAGGAGGAGGAGGAGAAAGAGGAGAGGGAGAAGCAGGAGTAGAAGGGAAGTGACGAGGAATGGGAAATATGGACATTTGGACAACACATGCAGAAATGGCTCATTGTATTGGTTCCACAGAGAACAACACGTTATCTATCATCCTGTTTATGATGTCTACTCCAAGGATTCCAATCAATCAGATCAAATCAACGCATCGCATCTACTTCAAATTATTCGTAAAAAAAAAAAATAAAAAAATAAAATAAAAAAAAATGGTTCTTTAGGAACTATGCATGGTTCATGATTTTTCATTCATCCTCTAAAAATTCCCATTTTAGATTTTATTAACTGGTCCTCTACTTGCCAGACACCTGTTTGATATGATGTATCACAAGTAGGGGCTTTTGAGAGAAATAAGAGTAGGTCAATTGTTCTTCAGTTTTTTTCCATTTGAAAAATTCATAGTGGTTGTTGAACTCTTTGAACTGACAAGATTGAATAGAAGACGACTGATGCATTCTAACCATTATGGTCTATCAAATCAATTTGAGTAGTGGTTGTTGAACTCTTTGAACTGACAAGATTGAATAGAAGACGACTGATGCATTCTAACCATTATGGTCTATCAAAACAATTTGAGTGAAAAACAGGACAGAGCAGCCAGAGAAATTACAGGGATGTTTGTTTTTCTTCAAGGATACACTTTGACAAGAATTGGAGTGTCTTTTGAGGTTGTCCTTTCTTGAAAAAGATTTCCCACATTCATTGCAAGTGAATTTACTCACAGTTTCATCAGAGGGAGGCTTCATAGAACAAAGCGGTTGTCCTTTCTTGAAAAAGATTTCCCACATTCATTGCAAGTGAATTTACTCACAGTTTCATCAGAGGGAGGCTTCAAAGAACAAAGCATGTTTGTTTTTCTTCAAGGATACACTTTGACAAGAATTGGAGTGTCTTTTGAGGTTGTCCTTTCTTGAAAAAGATTTGGCTTCACTTTTGATAAGTTACGTTTGTAGATTCAGTAATTTTTCACCTCCTTGAAAATAAACAAAACGAAAAAAAGCTGCTTGTGGCTTCACTTTTGATAAGTTACGTTTGTAGATTCAGTAATTTTTCACCTCCTTGAAAATAAACAAAACGAAAAAAAGCTGCTTGTGCTATGTGCTTGTGGCCTTACCAGCCCATAATCCGTTGTTACCTCGTAGCATTCAAAAATCTTAATTTGAGCAGTCTCGGAGAATGCTCAGAGATCACAATAAATTTAGGATTGTAAACCGGGCTTTTTTACATTTTTTGTAGCAATGTTGTCAGGTGAGTGAGATTCACGACCTTGGAAAAACGGCAACACTGTGTTCAAAGGAGGTTGAATGAGAGTGGTTTGCGTGACAGTGAGATGAGTGAGACAGATGAAGCTTAAGCATTTGGATATTTTTTCTTTGAATCGATGGTATTTTGGAAAAACCGAACTTTTAGGAATATTAATTAGTAATATTTGGATTTTTCTAAAAGTTTCAAAATATTTCCGACTTCCTATTTTTAAAAGTTTGATCCAAATGCACATCTTCCATTGTCATTTTGGCTTCACTTTTGATAAGTTACGTTTGTAGATTCAGTAATTTTTCACCTCCTTGAAAATAAACAAAACGAAAAAAGTGCTGTGAAACCATGAGAAGAGCACCCAGCCCTGCGTCCACATTTCAAATTATCAAAGGCTTTCTTCTCATCTATGCTATTTATTGTAAAATCCCTCAAAATAAAAGCCTAGTTGAAAGATGCCATAGTTAGCATCAACAGTGCATGGACATTGAAGAATAACTGCTGTTGCATAAGATTAAAAACAAGTAAGTACTTAGGACTTACCTTTACTATTTAATTTTATCATTATTAGCCCTCTCTCCCAAGAATTACTCTCTAGGGGTTTCCTCCCAAGTGCACATTCACAGCAAGGACCATTAAGTATAGTTGGGAGCCTGGTCAATGTACTCTCAACGGGACCATTAATCCTCCCACCTGTGTGTCCATAAAGCTACATTTCCACTCGGGTGGCATTTACCTCATGTCATGCTAGGCACCAAAGCCACCTAAGTGGAAATGAGCCGTACAACACAGGTAGGTATAATGCTGTGAACCTTTAGGATTTAAGTTGGTCTGGGTAAAGGTTCACAGCATTATACCCTACCTACAACATAGGTATAATGCTGTGAACCTTTAGGATTTAAACCTGTCTTAAGTTGGTCTGGATCAAAGAAAGCCACTCAGTATTGAAAATGGAAATAAGCTATGCAATTTGTGTAGCTTTTTGTATTTGGTTTGCTAGTGTTTTGGTTTGTTTCCTTGATTGTGTGATAGTGCTATTTTAAGTACCTACTTACGAGGTAGGTATAATGCTGTGAACCTTTAGGATTTAAACCTGTCTTAAGTTGGTCTGGATCAAAGAAAGCCACTCAGTATTGAAAATGGAAATGAGCTATGCAATTTGTGTAGCTTTTTGTATTTGGTTTGCTAGTGTTTTGGTTTGTTTCCTTGATTGTGTGATAGTGCCATTTTAAGTACCTACTTACAAGATGAATGAATGGTACATTATACATGCTACAATGGAAACAGGTCATGTCATGCAAGAACAGTGGCCAAGGGGGGGAGGCGCCAACCCCCTTTTTATAAATAAAGTCCAGCCTGGATTTCTTTTTTGTTTATATTTTACTCATGGTAGCTCCCTCATAATTTAATTTGCTCTCTATCTGTGTTTACTTACTTCTTTTCAAGACAAATCTTCACAAAGTCACATAAGAATCCATCAGTATGTTTACATATACATTGTTAAAAAATTAGTCCTTAGGGTTTCATTGTTGACAAGGACCATTTAAATTTAGAAGCAACCAACAGAAAACAACTGACAAATTAGTCCTTAGTGTTTCATTGTTGACAAGGACCATTTAAATTTAGAAGCAACCAACAGAAAACAACTGAAGATTGTAGAAGAATTCGATCACCAGGACACAAAATTAACCCACATCCTCATTTGTTTTCTGTGCAGAATGGAGATGGAGGCAAGGAAGCCCAGCAAAGTGATCTTCATAACAGATGTGCCTGAAAACTTATTGGATAGAAGAGTTATGCGTCAGCATTTTACAAAATTTGGAACTGTGAGGCGAGTCTCAATAGACAAAGAATCTGCTTGCTGCTCTGTTTGCTTTATAACCAATGAAGCTGCCCATAAAGCCTTTTTGGAGGGCACTGTAATTGATAACTATAAACTGAAAATAATGCTGGGCACAAGTGGTCCTTCCTTGAACGAAAAGACTGAACCCCTACGAGATACTCATACTTATGATGATCTGGATATGAACTATCTAGATGACAATAATGATGTGTTTGATGTACCAGATTTAGATGAGACTCATTCTGAAAAAGAATTGTTTAAAATGAAAAAGAAAATCATACGTAAGCTACACAAAGAAAAAAGTGACAGTCCCAAAGAAACAGTAAAAAGAGTGAGGAAAATTTCCACTGATGGTGATCAGTCTAAGGTTGTCAAACGAAGTGCTGTAAAAAGCTCAAAAATATTTAAGAAATCAAGTTCTGCTAGTATGACTTCTGAAGAGCTGTCTAAAGTAAGAAGTCTGAAGAACAAGTATGAAACTCTAGAGTTAAGAGATAAACTCTACCGGGAGAAATTGAAAGCCACCAAAGTAAATGTGAAGGGTGGCACATGCCCTGACATGTGTCCTGAGAAAGAAAGAATTATGAGGGCATACAGAAAACTGTGGACACCCTACGAACAAAGACCTGGTACTAACAGATTGGCACCTGAGCTTGCAGTGAAGGAATATTCAAGAAGTTCTGCCAACCAGGAGGAGCCTCTACCTCACGAACTTCGTCCTGAACCTGTTCTCAACATGACAATGAACTACCTAGTACTAAACATCATGCCAACCATAGAACTTGCAGACATCAATGTCTCTCAGTGGTATGACTTTCTGTGGGATAGACTTCGTGGCATCAGGAAGGACAGGAATATTCAAGAAGTTCTGCCAACCAGGAGGAGCCTCTACCTCACGAACTTCGTCCTGAACCTGTTCTCAACATGACAATGAACTATCTAGTACTAAACATCATGCCAACCATAGAACTCCCAGACATCAATGTCTCTCAGTGGTATGACTTTCTGTGGGATAGACTTCGTGGCATCAGGAAGGATATTGTTCAGCAACAACTTTGTAGTGTCAACACAGCCAATATTCTAGAGCAATGTGCACGCTTCCACATTCTGTGTTTTGATCGTCTATGTGGCGAGGATGCATCCATCTTTGATGAAAAAATCAATACTGAAAATCTCAATAATTGTTTACAATCATTAATTCACATGTATGATGATTTACATGCACAAGGCTTAGTCTGTCCCAATGAACCTGAATTTAGAGCTTATGAAATTCTACTCAAACTTAACCGTGGTGACATCATCTGGGAGTTTCAACAGTTATCTCCTCATTTGCAAACAGCACCAGAAATTCTTTTTAGTCTACGCGTTTTTTCTGCATTTAACAATAATTTGTATTCTCTGTCCCAATGAACCTGAATTTAGAGCTTATGAAATTCTACTCAAACTTAACCGTGGTGACATCATCTGGGAGTTTCAACAGTTATCTCCTAATTTGCAAACAGCACCAGAAATTCTTTTTAGTCTACGCGTTTTTTCTGCATTTAACAATAATTTGTATTCTCTACTCCAATTAAAGTTTAGTAAAATGCACCCATTGCTTACACTGTTTACTCAGGTCAGGTCTTAGGTAGTTTTAGGTAGGTACATATTATAATTATTTACACTCTGTATCGTCGCAAGGGCCAGCCGTTAGCGCGTTGTACTAGCACTCTGCACCTCCTAGGTCGTGGGTTCGATTCCCATCTGTATTCTCTGTTTTTCAAACTTGTGAAACAGACAACTTATTTGAATGCATGCTTGTTACAAAGATATTCAAGCATTGTTCGTTCAAAAGCTTTACAAAGTGTTATATCTGCCTTTTGTCGTCCTCAAGACCAGTCATTCAAAGTTCCATCAAGTTATCTGAAAGATATTTTGCAGTTTGATACGGACAATGATGTTCTAGATTTCTGCAGTGCTCATGGTATGTTACTAACTGAAGATGGGGAATTGTCTATCGGGAAGTATGACTTTAGTATCCCCAGCAATGTGTCTTCTTGTCTAGCGACCTCTTTGAATATGATTAAAGCCAAACGAATGCTCTTACCTCTTACAATAGCTGGACCTGGTGGAGTTCCTCAAGAGATACATCACAAGGTGCATAGCAGTTTTGATACAGATGGTAATTTAAACAAACTGGCAACAAATGCAGTTGATCAAATTAAAAAACTTGAAGAGGACTTTGGATTTGTTGTTGAAAATATGCCGGTCATAGAAATAGATGAAAATATGTTGAATGAATACAATAAGAAGTTGAAACAATCACCTAAAGCAAATCCTGCTACAGAGTCAAATATTTTCGAAAGACTAGGAGCCACTGTTTCTGACACGAACAAACCCACAGAGTTTGGGAAACAGTCCAATGAATTATTTAAAACTAATCCATTTCAAAAAGACGGGTTTAAGACAAACCCATTCCAAAAGGAAGAAAGCGGACAATCATATTCCAACAATTTGTTCAAAATTGTTAACAACTTTGTTCAAAATAAAGCATCAACAGATAACAAACTGTTTGAAAGTTCAAATATTGAGAAGGTATCCAGTGAAAATGATTCAGACTCCAACCTTTTTAAAAAACCATTTTCATTGCCCAAACGATTTTCTAATTCTTCATCTGATATTAATGCTTTTTCTAAACCATCTACTAATCTATTTCAAACTCCATCTGTACAAACAAATATTTTTGGGAAACCAAAATCTGATTCAAACTTTTTATCAAACGAAAATAGAGCTACCGATACAGATAAGTCGACAGAAGGACAAACATTTTATAGTTTAAAAAAAAAAAAAAAAAAAAAAAAACTTGAAATAGCCAACAGCACTTCAATGTCCTCAATAGTCATCTATCCAGATACAAACCATGCACAACATTGCTTAACTTCAGTGATTTATTGGGAAAGATGCATGCAACATGCTATTGTCACTGGCAAGGGTGTGGGTTAATATAGGTTAGGTGATCAATAAGCTTGTTCCACTTCCTCTTCGTTAATTTATTTGACATTAATCTATGCTCTTGAAAAAAAAATTGAAATAGCCAACAGCACTTCAATGTCCTCAATAGTCATCTAGCCAGATACCAACCATGCACAACATTGCTTAACTTCAGTGATTTATTGGGGAAGATGCATGCAACATGCTATTGTCACTGGCAAGGGTGTGGGTTAAGATAGGTTAGGTGATCAATAAGCTTGTTCCACTTCCTCTTCGTTATTTTATTTGACATTAATTTATGCTCTTGGAAAGTTTACTTGAAGTTTTGAGGTATTTTTAAAAATAGCTCATAACAGTTCTTGTTATCTGGGATTCTAAAATGATTAGACACTTCATCTAAGGTCAGGATTTAGCGCTTAGGTACTATGAAATCAAATAAACATTGTTTTAAGCTGTAGCTCAATGATATATTGACTTGGTGTAAGTTCCTACTTGTCCATATTTATTTATGGGTACTTGAGCAATCAGACTATAGATTTCAGTTTGCTTTAAGTAAAGGTAGGGTTGATATTTTGTAACACAGATTTTTTTAAAGCAGAATGTCTAAATCATAGATTACCTAATTTATTTATGGGTACTTGAGCAATCAGACTATAGATTTCAGTTTGCTTTAAGTAAAGGTAGGGTTGATATTTTGTAACACAGATTTTTATAAAGCAGAATGTCTAAATCATAGATTAATAAATTCTTACCTGTTTTACCAAAGGCAGAAGTGTTTGTTCTATGCTTTTAGTTTTGATTTCTGGGTTGTTTTCTCCTAAATCTATTTCTTGGTCCATGGTTTGTCTTCATCACATTCCCTGAGATGTGTGAGATTCCTGAGACGAGATTTAAAAGAAAATTCTGATAAATTTTGATAAGATTAGGCTGAGTGCTACCAGCCCATAATCCGTTGTTACCTCGTAGCATTCAAAAATCTTAATTTGAGCAGTCTCGGAGAATGCTCAGAGATCACAATAAATTTAGGATTGTAAACCGGGCTTTTTTACATTTTTTGTAGCAATGTTGTCAGGTGAGTGAGATTCACGACCTTGGAAAAACGGCAACACTGTGTTTAAAGGAGGTTGAATGAGAGTGGTTTGCGTGACAGTGAGATGAGTGAGACAGAGAAGCTTAAGCATTTGGATATTTTTTCTTTGAATCGATGGTATTTTGGAAAAACCGAACTTTTAGGAATATTAATTAGTAATATTTGGATTTTTCTAAAAGTTTCAAAATATTTCCGACTTCCTATTTTTAAAAGTTTGATCCAAATGCACATCTTCCATTGTCATACCAGCCCATAATCCGTTGTTACCTCGGAGCATTCAAAAATCTTAATTTGAGCAGTCTCGGAGAATGCTCAGAGATCACAATAAATTTGGGATTGTAAACCTGGCTGACAAACATTATTCTCAAAGTCAGCTACTACTGATGTCAACCTATTTAATAAACCGTCCACTGATTCGAATCTCTTTTCAAAGCAATCGAGCCCAAGTAATTTGTTCAAAAAAGCTATTGCAGAATCAAACGACAAACATTATTCTCAAAGTCAGCTACTACTGATGTCAACCTATTTAATAAACCGTCCACTGATTCGAATCTCTTTTCAAAGCAATCAAGCCCAAGTAATTTATTCAAAAAAGCTATTGCAGAATCAAATGTCCATGGTTTGTCTTCATCACATTCCCTGAGATTTGTGAGATTCCTGAGACGAGATTTAAAAGAAAATTCTGATAAATTTTGATAAGCTTAGGCTAAGTGCTACCAGCCCATAATCCATTGTTACCTCGGAGCATTCAAAAATCTTGATTTGAGCAGTCTCGGAGAATGCTCAGAGATCACAATAAATTTGGGATTGTAAAACCTGGCTCTGGCAAAAGCACAGAAGAAAAAAGCCAGAGAACATGAGTTGGCCATGATTCGATTGAGAAAAGAAAGAGAACTGCGAAAACTTCGAAAAATTGTCAAAAAGAAAGTCAAATACATTCATGCGAGACACTGTTTAAAAAAGTGGAAAAATCGAGTGAAGAAAATGAAGATAAACAGATTGGACTTCCCTGAAGTAATACTGTCTTCGATAGAGAATCATACAGCTGTTTGGGGGTCTGTTAGACATATAACAAACCATACACCATATCAAATGAGAGACCGCTTTGAAAACATTGAAAAATTAAATAAGAATCCACTCCTCTCTAGTGATAACTTGTATCTAGGTACGGGTTTCATTCAAGTCATTAAAGAGAACTTAGTGCGTCCAAGGTTTACAAAATACAACTGTCAGTTCTCTACACCTCTCGTATGGAAAGTTAGCTTTCATTTACCTTTCCTGTCTCAAGAGTTTAGTCCAGTCGAGGTACAACTCTCTGAATTCTTACGCAAGTTATGCTACGACAACAAACAATCTCTAGGGGACTGTGAGTGTTTGAAATCAAATGGCCTTACCCTCTACACGAGTTATCACCTAGTCAAAGGCCATGAACTTGAAGCAACCACGTTGAAGGATTCCAATCTGTATGTGTTTATTATGAGCGAACTTTGGGAAACTTTGGAAAAATCTTATGCTCGGTTCCTAACGAGTATCGATGTTCTGAATTCTGATGTTCGTATTATCATCCTGATATATCGAAGCAGTTACACAAGAGACCAAGTTTTGAACTATTTCAACGCCACTGATAGCATAAGTATTATCAAGTGGGGATCAGCTGCCGATGTTTCTCAGTCTATCTTGTCCGAGTTCCGTTCTCACTTTAGCTTAGCTCACCCAACACTTTGCTATGAAAATCTCTATGAGTTCTTCTCTAATCAAGTAGAAGCTGTATTCCTCGAGGTGAAGCTAGACTTGGACATTGTCGTATGCACAGATGAGATGCTAGCTCAGTTGAGAAATCCAAACTATTTCATCAACATTTACAATATACTTGTGAGTAAACTTTATTCCATCGCAGAGCAGATCACCCTTGGCTCAGAGTTCAACACAGTTCTGTTCAAAGATAGCGCTAGTATCGTCATTAATAACAATCCTGACGCTATTTATTGTAAAATCCCTCAAAATAAAAGCCTAGTTGAAAGATGCCATAGTTAGCATCAACAGTGCATGGACATTGAAGAATAACAACTGCTGTTGCATAAGATTAAAAACAAGTAAGTACTTAGGACTTACCTTTACTATTTAATTTTATCATTATTAGCCCTCTCTCCCAAGAATTACTCTCTAGGGGTTTCCTCCCAAGTGCAGATTCACAGCAAGGACCACAGACCCAGGACCATTAAGTATAGTCGGGAGCCTGGACAATGTACTCCCAACGGGACCATTAATCCTCCCACCTGTGTGTCCATAAAGCTACATTTCTACTCGGGTGGCATTTGCCTCATGGCATGCTAGGCACCAAAGCCACCTAAGTGGAAACAAGCTGTACAACACAGGTATAATGCTGTGAACCTTTAGGATTTAAGTTGGTCTGGGTAAAGGTTCACAGCATTATACCCTACAATTCAACGGGACCATTAATCCTCCCACCTGTGTGTCCATAAAGCTACATTTCTACTCGGGTGGCATTTGCCTCATGGCATGCTAGGCACCTAAGTGGAAACAAGCCGTACAACACAGGTATAATGCTGTGAACCTTTAGGATCTAAGTTGGTCTGGGTAAAGGTTCACAGCATTATACCCTACAATATAGGTATAATGCTGTGAATCTTTAGGATTTAAACCTGTCTTAAGTTGGTCTGGATCAAAGAAAGCCACTCAGTATTGAAAATGGAAATAAGCTATGCAATTTGTGTAGCTTTTTGTATTTGGTTTGCTAGTGTTTTGGTTTGTTTCCTTGATTGTGTGATAGTGCTATTTTAAGTACCTACTTACGAGATGAATGAATGGTACATTATACATGCTACAATGGAAACAGGTCATGTCATGCAAGAACAGTGGCCAAGGGGAGGCGCCAACCCCCCTTTTTTTTTAAATAAAGTCCAGCCTGGATTTCTTTTTTGTTTATATTTTACTCATGGTAGCTCACTCATAATTTAATTTGCTCTCTATCTGTGTTTACTTCTTTTCAAGATAAATCTTCACAAAGTCACATAAGAATCCATCAGTATGTTTACATATACATTGTTAAAAAATTAGTCCTTAGTGTTTCATTGTTGACAAGGACCATTTAAATTTAGAAGCAACCAACAGAAAACAACTGAAGTATTTTACTCATGGTAGCTCACTCATAATTTAATTTGCTCTCTATCTGTGTTTACTTCTTTTCAAGATAAATCTTCACAAAGTCACATTCACATAAGAATCCATCAGTATGTTTACATATACATTGTTAAAAAATTAGTCCTTAGTCTTTCATTGTTGACAAGGACCATTTAAATTTAGAAGCAACCAACAGAAAACAACTGAAGATTGTAGAAGAACAAACTATTTCATCAACATTTACAATATACTTGTGAGTAAACTTTATTCCATCGCAGAGCAGATCACCCTTGGCTCAGAGTTCAACACAATTCTGTTCAAAGATAGCGCTAGTATCGTCATTAATAACAATCCTGATCATTTAGAAACTCTCGTCACCACATTGACTTTACCTAGATTTAAATCTTGGCCTGTGCTCAAATTGACAAAGTTGAAGAAGTTGCTGAAACATTTCTGTGCTGTTATTGACAAGAGTGGACATAACGAGTTGTTTATCATTGTCATGAGATTGCTGAATCCTCCCAAGGAGAATCTAGAGCAATATCTTAGACGTGTCAACTGGGGCAATATCCTCTTGCCATGCTTCCTTTGGAATCTGAGAAGATACATTACTCAACTGAACAATGCTTTCTTATTTTATGATAGGGAAATCTTGAAGTCCGAGTTACACTCTCATTGGTGGGTCAGTATGTAATACAAGTAACGCAAAATTTACCACTAGTTTTGTCTTGCTTTCTTATTTTATGATAGGGAAATCTTGAAGTCCGAGTTACACTCTCATTGGTGGGTCAGTATGTAATACAAGTAACGCAAAATTTATCCCTTGGACCACCAGTTTTGTCTTAGAGTATTTACATGCTAACGAGTAGCTCAGTGAACTTAGTAAAAGGGTAATTGTCCATGTTGCATTGTTCACTTAGTGTACATAAACAACTTGAAGATCCCGAGTTTCCATTGTGTTAGTCACTTTAGATTCTTTAGGTAGTTAATTCTTATTTTATACCTTAATCTTGTTAAGTTAAGTAGGTATTTAGAATATTGTTTTATCTGGACAATAAAAACAAATAAATATTAAATTGTCGCTAAGTAAATAATATTGATTTTTTTCTTTTTGTTATTGTTTATTGGAATAAAATCGACTGTTCTTCATTTTATTATTTGTAAGATAATGGCCAGTGTTGTTTATTAAATCCACTTTTTTTTAGATAGATACCACTGAAATACTGAATATTTCAGCATTTCTTGGTAGGGTAGAAAATTCCAGTGAATATTAAGGGGGCTAAATGTGGCATTGTGATATTTATTATTTTGTACCTTCTTACCTTAATTGATAATAAAACTTACTATGGAATGGGCATTAACGTCAATGTACAATTGTGTACAAAATATAAATTTCGATAAAACAACCGTCTCTCTAGAAACATGCCATTTTTTCCAATAGGTTCATATCTTGATTGGTGTCAAACCCTCGACCTCCGAACTACTGAACCAGTTGAATGCCATGAACTCCAGTTTTGGACAAACTACCCCCACTGGGACACCAGAGAGTTTGAAGAGAAGAAGGTAAAACACCACTCACCAGTTCATATTGTTTTTTTTTTTTTTCAGTTTAGGGCAAGTGGAAAAAGGTTCCATTAGAGCATTAAGTAGTTAGACAATAAATGAAAAATAATAGGTAAAATCTTGATGATGTCACAAAGAAAATGAAAATAAGGTCAGTTCACGAATCCAAAAATTCGGCTTACCTATGCATTTTAGGCGCTTGAACCAAAAATGTAATTATATTGTTTTTTTTTTTTCAGTTTAGGGCAAGTGGAAAAAGGTTCCATTAGAGCATTAGTTAGACAATAAATGAAAAATAATAGGTAAAATCTTGATGATGTCACAAAGAAAATAAATAAGGTCAGTTCACGAATCCAAAAATTCGGCTTACCTGTGCATTTTAGGCGCTTGAACCAAAAATGTAATATATATTATGCAAAGAACTTACCGATCTAGGATTAATTATTTACCATACCTAGGTTAGATAGGTGCCATGTCTATCTCACGGACACGGAAAGCAAAGCAATTTACCATAATACTACGATTAAGTCGATTTCTAAAATGTTTCGTTTTGAACCTTGCAGTAGCTCGAGATCTATCAAGAGGAAGAAGTTTGATGATGAGTTGGTGGAATGTAGTCTGCCCAACAAAATATCCAAGCCTAGAACTCACTCCATTAGTTCCCCAGCCTATGGTAAGTTATAACAATAAAGTTCCATCTTAATCCTTATTGCTTAATTGTTGCCCCAAATTCCCCAAAAGATTGCCACATTATTTGCCTTATTTTGTCATTCTTATATTTATTCTCTCCCCCATGCGAAATTTTGGTGGATGCTCCAAATTATAGGCAGATATTTTCAGTAGATTTAATACCTAGCGGTAGTGCTCCGCCCGCCAAGTCAAGAAAGTTTGACAGCGCTACTAGATATATTATATGCCACAGAGAAACTAGCCATTTCCAGGTATTAATTTTTTTAAAGAGGTTTGACAGAGGGAACTGTAACTGCTATGGGAACATTATCCTATTGGGGATGAAAAAGATTGGGGGGGGGGGGACATTCAAATAGTGTCTTACTAAACAAGGGTAGACAAGGTCCAAGACATTTGCTACCTCATATTAGTAGTTGGGTGGACTTTCAGTTTAATAGGTTGATGGAAAGTAAGTTGCATCGATCAGGCAGTCGAAACGCGTACTGTCAATGAGCTATTCACACTGGAATAATAATTGGGAAATATATTCAAGTACCACTTCAAGTTCAGTTACACATTCAATTATTTTATACATTGAGGAGTTCATTGTATAGAGAAAAAGAAAAATTCGTTCTCGGAACGGAAATACATTCTCTTTGCTATTTTTATAGTCAAATAAATCTACACACCAGTTTGTATCTATCTCATTCATTATCGTCCTTCGAATATGTGGTGACATGTACTAGAAACTCATAAGGTTTTTCAAATGTTCCTCCAATGCATAACATCTGGGAAATGCTAGTGATCCCCGAAAGGTATAATCAAGGAGACTCCTTTTTTGGACCAACACGAGCTGTAGGTAAATTCCGTACTAGGGAGGGTTACTACTTCCTAACCAATACTTTCCTGGACACCCTGTCTAAATGCAATAGTTTACCCATTATTTCTCGAATGTTATTCGAAAGAAAAAAAAGATAAGGATTATCACCTAACAATCTTGCTAGGTATTACACTCGAGATACCTGATGCCTCTGAGCCTCTGTTATTGTTCAAAAAGTACTTTACTTATTTAGGTTCTTACTTGAATCTCGTGAACTACTTTTCTCCTTGAGAAGAGAACTGTCGGAAAGGATCTTCACACCAAAGGTGTCCGATGGAGCCTTTATCCTTTCTCTTCTAGGGTCTCTCGTGATCCAGTTTATCCTTCGTTGAGCATTGAAATACATTCCGTGTCGCAGATTTCCTTGAGAAGAGACCTGTTGGAAAGGATCTTCACACCAAAGGTGTCCGATGGAGCCTTAATCCTTTCTCTTCTAGGGTCTCTCGTGATCTAGTTTATCCTTCGTTGAGCATTGAAATAGATTCCGTGTCGCAGATTTTAGAGATAAACTCGTTTTTTGTCCAATCCTTTCTCGGATTAAAAACACTCGAGAGCTGAAGAAAATCCTTTGCTCTGTCAGTTTTGGTAAACGAAAGAATTTAGGTACTCGTACTGAATAATGATTAATCAATGTGATTTCTCAATTATTTAGCCTTAAGATACATGGTATCTCATCTCAGGTACCATAAGCGTTGTACAAAACAATACAGATATTAATGATTATTAGACTGCCAAAAACTACTTATAACAGAGATACCGTACCTACCTATTAGTAGGTATGACTATCCGGGTCCCCCCCAAGTTCTGCCAAAATACTAGATAGGTACCTATCTCAATACCTATGATTTTGGTGCTTCATGGAGCCTCAAGACAAGACAAAAATGAAATATGGACACAGTAGTCATTTTTAGAGATTTCTTTAAAATCAGTAGGTACCTACAATCATCAGCCAAGTCATCACTGAGAGGTTCGAGGAAGAAGTTGAGATTGATTGAGTGTGAGGACGGAGCAGGAATGGTTCATTTTGAATCACCTTTAAATAATTTCTCTAAAATTACAATTACCTTTGTTAGAAGGTACGTGGGATAAATACATAATTATCATATCCACACAGATGCTAACAAAATTTTCTATTTAGCGGATTTAGCCGAAAGTGTGAAGTCAGGATAAAATCCGCCCCGGGCGGTAATCGAACCCGCGGCCTAGTGCTTACAAGGCAGACGCACTATCAACTAAGCTAACTAGGCTGGCCAGGTATTAATATTAATTACTTCATAGAGAGGCCCTAAAATGTTCCTTCGGGTGTGGGATATTTGCCAGTGATAATTTGGCCTTACCTGATGTAACATTTTTATTTCCTCTTCAGATTACCCCACCAGTTCTCTTCCCTCCACGTCCTCCGTTTCTTCCAATGTCACATTTGAAGCTCCCGCCCTTCCTCCGGATCATGGGAAGAGCAAGAAAACGGCCGCCAAAAGTCTACCCCAGCCAGCGGCTCTGACGTCCATTGCTTCAAGTTCTTCAACCAAACGCTCTTCTAGCAGCAGGAAAATGAAACCCCTTACTCAAGGACATAAAGATCTGGGGCGTTGGAAACCCGCTGATGATTTGGCTTTGATCAATGGGGTTTTGCAGGTAAAAGATGATTTTATTGAAAAGGTGAAAATATTTTGAAACCCATTTCACTGGTTCGATAAGCTCACGCCTCACGTAGGTATGTGAATTCGGTCTTGGGTCATATTTATAATTATAGAATAGAATAGAATATACCTTGTTTATCCTGCTGGGATAGGACTGAAAAGTCCCTTTTCCCCCGCAGTCCAACCAAGGTCTTATATATTTGATACATTATGGGGGGTACATTTTACAAAATAAACACCCTGATTAATTTAAAAAAAAAAAAGGTGATAACAGTAATAAAAGGGGGGGGGGAAAGGGAAATGATAATAAAACAATAGTAGGTACCTAGGTGGCTAAGAAGGTAAGAAGAAAGAAGGTAAGAAGAAAGAAGAATTATGTAATTGGTAAGAGGATAACACTGTGGGCAAATACAAGTCAGTTATACAAATAAGAACTCTGCAAATCCCAACAGTTTTCAACAACCCGTGTTGGATTCGAGTATTGGTTTATTTGTCCCACCATCTTCGTCAAGCCAAGTATCCAGCAAGAGTATAAACATTTTTGGCACTAAGCTGCAAATCCCAACAGTTTTCAACAACCCGTGTTGGATTCGAGTATTGGTTTATTTGTCCCACCATCTTCGTCAAGCCAAGTATCCAGTAAGAGTATAAACATTTTTGGCACTAAAACCTCTGATGAAGCCTCAAGTGTTCCTTCAAGGACTAACGTTAACGTATTCGGGAAATCTTCAATTGACACAGGAACTCTATTTAGTCGTCCAAGTAGTTTTAGAGAATTTATGAACCCTAGTAAAACATCCAACGAAACTGGGCAACATAACGCGAGTTTCAATTTTCTAGAGAAAGTATCTGAGATTAGGGATACAAGTCCAAACATCTCATCAGGAAAGAATTCAGGCTTTGAAAAATCGTTTGAGTTATTTTTACGGGAATCAGAACAGCAAACTAGAAAACGTGCGGCAGATGACGAAAAAGAAGAAGATAGACGAGAAGAATTTGAGGCATTGCAAAAAGAAAAAGAAAAACAGCGACAGTTGGAGCTCCAATTACAAAAACAAAGAGAATTGGAATTACAAAAACAAAGAGAAAAAGAGTTAGAGATGAAGAGACAGCAAGAATTAGAATTGAAGCATCAAAGAGAAATTGAACTGCAGAAACAAAAAGAAATTGAAGAACAAAGACTAAGAGAACTTGAAGAGAGACAGAAGGAATTGGAGAAGGAAAGATTACGTCAGATAGAGTTGGAGAAACAGAAAGAATGGGAAATGAAAGTAAAACAAGATTAGAATTGAAGCATCAAAGAGAAATTGAACTGCAGAAACAAAAAGAAATTGAAGAACAAAGACTAAGAGAACTTGAAGAGAGACAGGAGGCATTGGAGAAGGAAAGATTACGTCAGATAGAGTTGGAGAAACAGAAAGAATGGGAAATGAAAGTAAAACAATATGTGCTCAATAAGAAAGTGGAATATGACTTCCAGATTGTTATGAAAAATCTGGCAAAAGCACAGAAGAAAAAAGCCAGAGAACATGAGTTGGCCATGATTCGATTGAGAAAAGAAAGAGAACTGCGAAAACTTCGAAAAATTGTCAAAAAGAAAGTCAAATACATTCATGCGAGACACTGTTTAAAAAAGTGGAAAAATCGAGTGAAGAAAATGAAGATAAACAGATTGGACTTCCCTGAAGTAATACTGTCTTCGATAGAGAATCATACAGCTGTTTGGGGGTCTGTTAGACATATAACAAACCATACACCATATCAAATGAGAGACCGCTTTGAAAACATTGAAAAATTAAATAAGAATCCACTCCTCTCTAGTGATAACTTGTATCTAGGTACGGGTTTCATTCAAGTCATTAAAGAGAACTTAGTGCGTCCAAGGTTTACAAAATACAACTGTCAGTTCTCTACACCTCTCGTATGGAAAGTTAGCTTTCATTTACCTTTCCTGTCTCAAGAGTTTAGTCAAGGTTTACAAAATACAACTGTCAGTTCTCTACACCTCTCGTATGGAAAGTTAGCTTTCATTTACCTTTCCTGTCTCAAGAGTTTAGTTAAGTTAAGTAGGTATTTAGAATATTGTTTTATCTGGACAATAAAAACAAATAAATATTAAATTGTCGCTAAGTAAATAATATTGATTTTAAGTTAAGTAGGTATTTAGAATATTGTTTTATCTGGACAATAAAAACAAATAAATATTAAATTGTCGCTAAGTAAATAATATTGATTTATCATATTTCTTTTTGTTATTGTTTATTGGAATAAAATCGACTGTTCTTCATTTTATTATTTGTAAGATAATGGCCAGTGTTGTTTATTAAATCCACTATTGTTTATTGGAATAAAATCGACTGTTCTTCATTTTATTATTTGTAAGATAATGGCCAGTGTTGTTTATTAAATCCACTTTTTTTTTTGATAGATACCACTGAAATACTGAATATTTCAGCATTTCTTGGTAGGGTAGAAAATTCCAGTGAATATTAAGGGGGCTAAATGTGGCATTGTGATATTTTTTAGATAGATACCACTGAAATACTGAATATTTCAGCATTTCTTGGTAGGGTAGAAAATTCCAGTGAATATTAAGGGGGCTAAATATGGCATTGTGAACTGAAATACTGAATATTTCAGCATTTCTTGGTAGGGTAGAAAATTCCAGTGAATATTAAGGGGGCTAAATGTGGCATTGTGATATTGATGATTTTATTGAAAAGGTGAAAATATTTTGAAACCCATTTCACTGGTTCGATAAGCTCACGCCTCACGTAGGTATGTGAATTCGGTTTTGGGTCATATTTTTGCATTTCAAATTGGTTTTCTAGAGGCATTTTACATTTTGCATTTCAAATTGGTTTTCAAAAGCATTTTGCACATCTCTGCTCACTTTGTGGCCCCAAGCCTGAGACGTTTATTCTCAAAAAAAAAAAATGGCCAATGAGATCCGAGAGTTAAACTTGAACCGAGTTTGAACTCACTTTGTGGCCCCCCGGCCTGAGACGTTTATTCTCTTCTATTTTCCGCAGACTAACGACATCAAAGCTGTTCACATCTTCTTATGTTAACCAGCTTGATAGAGGATATCTAATATAATTCTGAGACTTTTATATTCTATTTTCCGCAGACTAACGACATCAAAGCTGTTCACCGCGGTTTGAAGTTCTCGTGCAAGTTCACTTTCAACGAATGTCTCCAGCGCTGGTTCACGTTACTCTACGATCCTAATTTGTCCCGTCTGGCAGTCCAGGGGATGCAGAATCTACACCCGGAGGTGGTACACAATATACAGGCCAAGGCGTTGTTCTCCAATGATGAGGAAGAGCTATTGGGCAGCATTAAGTCGGTAAGTTTTTCTTTGGAAATTTTTTTTGTTTTTGTTTTTAAGCCTGGATATACGCTACGTTTTATTGGCTTTTCCCTGCTCATGTGTAGACGAGTAGCTTGGTGCCGAATGGTGGTAAAACCCCCTTCATTAAAGAACTTGGCAGTTAGGTAAGTTGAAAATGTCGGGATCTTTGATCATTAGGCCTTTTTTGCTCTAGAGCTATTGGGCAGCATTAAGTCGGTAAGTTCTTCTTTGGAACATTTTTTTGTTTTTGTTTTTAAGCCTGGATATACGCTACGTTTTCTTGGCTTTTCCCTGCTTATGTGTAGACGAGTAGCTTGTTGCCGAATGGTGGTAAAACCCCCTTCACTAAAGAACTTGGCAGTTAGGTAAGTTGAAAATGTCGGGATCTTTGATCATTAGGCCATTTTTGCTCTCGCATCTCAATATTTTCCTACAATGTCATTGCTAGCTTCCAAGGCAGTGCCACCCGGAGGTGGTACACAATATACAGGCCAAGGCGTTGTTCTCCAATGATGAGGAAGAGCTATTGGGCAGCATTAAGTCGGTAAGTTCTTCTTTGGAACATTTTTTTGTTTTTGTTTTTAAGCCTGGATATACGCTACGTTTTATTGGCTTTTCCCTGCTTATGTGTAGACGAGTAGCTTGGTGCCGAATGGTGGTAAAACCCCCTTCACTAAAGAACTTGGCAGTTAGGTAAGTTGAAAATGTCGCGATCTTTGTTCATTTGGCCATTTTTGCTCTCGCATCTCAATATTTTCCTACAGTGTCATTGCTAGCTTCCAAGGCAGGACGCAGTTAGGTTTAAAAAAAAAAAAAAAAAAAAAAAAAAAAAAAAAAAAAAAAAAAAAAAAAAAAAAACAACAACAACAACAACAACAACAACAACAACAACAACAACAACAACAAACAAACAAACAAACTGACGTTCTCAAATGTTCACATTATGTATCTTTGTCTTCACAGAATAGCAACCCCACTCTTGATGTATTTGCGGATCTCCTCAAGAAAAACCCATTTGTGTTTCATCGAGGCAGGACTGCCAAAACTTTGATGACTCATTGGACCGCACTCAAGTCTTACTATCTTCTTCCGGATCAGACTGGTGAGTCCTGCTTAGAAAAACCCATTTGTGTTTCATCGAGGCAGGACTGCCAAAACTTTGATGACTCATTGGACCGCACTCAAGTCTTACTATCTTCTTCCCGATCAGACTGGTGAGTCCTGCTTAAAAAAAAAGAAGAGAGAGAATAATAGTGCTTGTAGGAATTTATATTGCTTGAATACAGTTCACTCTATCAATACTTACTTACTTACTTACTTATCCGTGGCTAAGGCTTTGTCGACCACATGTCTGCTGCACACTGTGCCTTCATGCTCTTGACATTGTGCCTATCAATACTCTTGAAGAAAACATTTTCCTTTATTTTTAGTGTGGAGTAAAAAATAAAAAAAAAAAAAAAAAAAAAAAAAAAAAAGAGAGAGAGAGAGAATAATAGTGCTTGTAGGAATTTATATTGCTTGAATTCAGTTCACTCTATCAATACTTACTTATCCGTGGCTAAGGCTTTGTCGACCACATGCCTGCTCCACACTGTGCCTTCATGCTCTTGACATTGTGCCTATCAATACTCTTGAAAAAAACATTTTCCTTTATTTTTAGTGTTTTTTATAATTTTTGTTTTCGGTTTTAGTTCCAGCCTCCACTAGAATGGAGAAGTCACTTCGCAGTTTCAGCGAGTTTGAAGACTCAATTGCTCAGTCGGAGTTGTTGGAGATAAAGGATCCTTTGTCTGAATTCGAAGTGGCTCAGGAGCACAGGTGAGGATTGGAACATTACCTCCATGGTAAATCGTTACATGCCCTTTTAGTATGCCCTTGTACTCGCTTCAAAAAGTTTCACTTTGGCCGGAATTCGAGCCCACAACCTCCGAAAACAAGAGTTGAAAGGTTGAAATAGCTAGAATAATTCCTTTCGTTCCGTTGTCCAGGCGATCGCGTTACCATTCTTCGGTGAACGTTTTGAGCGCTCCCAAAAATTATTTTCTTCTTTGAGAGAAACTTTGAGTGCACTCAACGAACATTACCTCCATGGTAAATCGTTACATGCCCTTTTAGTATGCCCTTGTACTCGCTTCAAAAAGTTTCACTTTGGCCGGAATTCGAACCCACAACCTCCGAAAACAAGAGTTGAAAGGTTGAAATAGCTAGAATAATTCCTTTCGTTCCGTTGTTCAGGCGATCGCGTTACCATTCTTCGGTGAACGTTTTGAGCGCTCTCAAAAATTATTTTCTTCTTTGAGAGAAACTTTGAGTACACTCAACATTTTTTTTTTCTTTTTAATGGAAATTTTACATCAAGGATTGAGAGTAACACCATCTTGGAAAGGGAAAATCATTTCAGTTTCCGAAAGGAAAGTACGACTTTTCATATCAGTAATATTGTAGGAAAATATGGAGACGCGCTTGGGAAAATGGCCTATTAGCTAATTCCTTTGCATTTGTAAACAACAATATTTGTTTGGTTTCAGATTGGAGAAGAAGGAACTGAAGAAGGTGGAAGAGGAGATGAAGAACTGGGCAGTCATAGTAGACCACGTGACTGGCTCTAATACTCCTGAACTAGATAAGCAAACCTATGCTGTGCTGAGAGGCAGAGCTGTACGATACCTCATGAAGTTCAGAGATGTGAGTATACGAGTACTTAAATAGCTGGATCCCTAACAGTACGTAACTATGTCCCAGAATTCCTTTGGAAATCCCCTTGACTTTTGAAAGGTGTAATGGTAGCTAAGGGTTGCCCGGTTTTTTTAATTTTCTTTGAGATACAAGGGGGTCTTACTTGATGAATCGTCAGATTAGAACTAAAGTTGGTTCTGCGTGCTCCGTCGGACATTTGAAAACACCAATAATCTCAGAACTCCAGAATGCAACCATAGCGAGATGTCCACTCTCAAATGGAGGCTGTTATTATAGTTTCCTTCCGTATATTATCACAGGTGACCCTGGGCAGATCCACGGCAGACCATTCCGTAGACATCGACCTATCTCTAGAAGGTCCCGCATGGAAGGTGTCTAGAAGACAAGCTTGTATCAGGATGAGAAACAATGGGGACTTCTTCATTGCCAATGAAGGCAAGAGACCCATCTACGTGGACGGAAGACCCATCATTGCGAGCAACAAGTATAAGCTCAATCACAACTCCATCATTGAGGTAAGATCTCTAATTAAAAAAAAAGTGTTTTTTTTAAGAGGTTTGATAGAGGAAACTGGAACTGCTAAGGTCTTATCGTCAGGATGAGAAACAATGGGGACTTCTTCATTGCCAATGAAGGCAAGAGACCCATCTACGTGGACGGAAGACCCATCATTGCGAGCAACAAATATAAGCTCAATCACAACTCCATCATTGAGGTAAGATCTCTAATTAAAAAAAGTGTTTTTTTTTTTTTGAAGAGGTTTGATAGAGGAAACTGGAACTGCTAAGGTCTTATCGTCACGAAATCGAAGAGAGAAGGAAGACAGGATAGGAGAAAGCCAGCCGTTCTGAGAACCGTATCCCATTAGGATAAAATCCGCCCCGGGCGGGAATCGAACCCGCGGCCTAGCGCTTACAAGGCAGATGCGCTACCAACCAAGCTAACTAGGCTGGCGCTGCCCTTTTTATTTCGTAGCAATGTAACAACTCTTACTTTAATAACATGCGGCCTGTGTCGTAGCATGTCCATCCCGTAGTATGCCTCTCATTTGATGGGAGAATCAGATTTAATTTATTATTTAAAAGCGAGGTTGCGGGTTCGATTCCCACCCGGGGCGAACTCCTGAACAATTAAGGGTGGCTTTCTCCCATCCTGTCCTCTTCTCTATTGGATTTCGGGACGATAAGATGTGAATGGGGAGGTCTGAATGTTGGGAATGCAATTTTTGTGTTTTGTCCCAAAATCACTTCAGAGACTTTAAGATAGGTCCGATTTTGTGCTCCAAAAACTAAAATATACGTTTAACTTTGTTGCTACTTTAGACTGATTACTAATACAAGGCAGCATATGGTTGGCATTTTAATTCAATCATTAACTTGAATGTTTCAGATCGCTGGTTTACATTTCACATTCCTGGTGAACCAAAGCCTTATCCAGTCTCTACGGGCAGATCCCAAAGGTACTACCAGCAGCAGTAGCAGCACTAGTACGGGACCTGTGGCATCTACCTCGACCAACTAACAGTTCCACACCAGATTATGGCGTGGTTATAATATAACCAAACCAATAAAAAACTAAACAGTTACACTGTGAAATCGAATACCAATAAAGAATACAAATATTGGGGATAGTAGTGACAAATATTGGGGAGACATTCAAATAGTGTCTTACTAAACAAGGGTAGACAAAGTCCAAGACATTTGCTACCTCATATTAGTAGTTGGGTCGATTTTCAGTTTAATAGGCTAATGGAAAGTAAGTTGCATCGATCCGACAGTTGAAATACGATGATGGTGCATCTTTTTGGCTGTTCTCCTGAAAATCAAGTAATTTCCGCCTGTGAAATAGTTTTCTTTTCTTTTAAAGAAATTCGATAGAGCGAGCTGTAACAATGGAGGTCTTATCGTCCCGCAATCAAAGAGAGGAGGACATGGTAGGAGAAAGCCAGCATTTGTTTAGGATAAATTTTACACCGGGCGGGAATCGAACCTGGGACCTAGCACGTTGATTTTTACCTAACGTACCTATACTATTTAGAGAAAACCACGTAATTTGCGGGTGTGAAGGAGTGTTCAGTAGCTGATATTTTCAGCGAAAGGGGAGCTTTGATATCCTCCTGACAGTGAGTACCCAATGAAAGAGAGGAAGCATTTGTTATCCTTATTTTAGGACCAGGTTCAGGGATACCTATCTAATATCTATACCGGTAAACTTACAACACTTACGCCATATCTACAGGGTGGGATCCATACATAACTATTTTCAGCAAATAGGTAGGTAGTAGGTATACGAGGGTTCAATTTTCGCCAGGGGTCAATTTTATCCTGAAGGAATAAGGTTCGTTCTCGGAACGGAAATACATTCTCTTTGCTATTTTTATATTCAAATAAATCTACACACCAGCTTGTATCTATCTCATTCATTATTGTCCTTTGAATATGTGGTGACAATGTGACATGTAACTAAAAACTCAGAGAGATACAGGGGGTCTTACTTGATGAATGGTCAGATTAGAACTAAAGTTGGTTCTGCGTACTCCGTCGGACATTTGAAAACACCAATAATCTCAGAACTCCAGACTGCAAGCATAGCGAGATGTCCACTCTCAAATGGAGGCTGTTATCGATTATTGAGATATTGGGAAAATCCTACAATGCTGCAGTCAGCACCAAAGTTGTGACATAATAACACAAAGAAACTGCATTTACATTTTTATTTAATTGAAATTTTACATCAAGGATTGAGAGCAACACTATCTTGGAAAGGGAAAATCATTTCAGTTCCCGGAAGGAAAGTACGACTTTTCATATCAGTAATATTGTAGGAAAATATGGAGACGCGCTTGGAAAAATGGCCTCTTAGCTAATTCCTTTGCATTTGTAAACAACAATATTTGTTTGGTTTCAGATTGGAGAAGAAGGAACTGAAGAAGGTGGAAGAGGAAATGAAGAACTGGGCAGTCATAGTAGACCACGTGACTGGCTCTAATACTCCTGAACTAGACAAGCAAACCTATGCTGTGCTGAGAGGCAGAGCTGTACGATACCTCATGAAGTTCAGAGATGTGAGTATACGAGTACTAATAGCTGGATCCCTAACAGTACGTAACTATGTCCCAGAATTCCTTTGGAAATCCCCTTGACTTTTGAAAGGTGTAACGGTAGCTAAGGGTTGCCCGTTTTTTGGAATTTTCTTTGAGAAAAGGGTCTTGATTTAGGTAGAACTTGACTTGTAAAAATAGAGAGATACAGAATACTCCTGAACTAGATAAGCAAACCTATGCTGTGCTGAGAGGCAGAGCTGTACGATACCTCATGAAGTTCAGAGATGTGAGTATACAAGTACTTAAATAGCTAGTTCCCTAACAGTACGAAACTATGTCCCAGAATTCCTTTGGAAATCCCCTTGACTTTTGAAAGGTGTAACGGTAGCTAAAGGTTGCCCGTTTTTTTGGAATTTTCTTTGAGCAAAGGGTCTTGATTTAGGTAGAACTTGACTTGTAAAAATAGAGAGATACAGGGGGTCTTACTTGATGAATGGTCAGATTAGAACTAAAGTTGGTTCTGCGTACTCCGTCGGACATTTGAAAACACCAATAATCTCAGAACTCCAGACTGCAAGCATAGCGAGATGTCCACTCTCAAATGGAGGCTGTTATCATAGTTTCCTTCCGTATATTATCACAGGTGACCCTGGGCAGATCCACGGCAGACCATTCCGTAGACATCGACCTATCTCTAGAAGGTCCCGCATGGAAGGTGTCTAGAAGACAAGCTTGTATCAGGATGAGAAACAATGGGGACTTCTTCATTGCCAATGAAGGCAAGAGACCCATCTACGTGGACGGAAGACCCATCATTGCGAGCAACAAATATAAGCTCAATCACAACTCCATCATTGAGGTAAGATCTCTAATTAAAAAAAGTGTTTTTTTTTTTTTGAAGAGGTTTGATAGAGGAAACTGGAACTGCTAAGGTCTTATCGTCACGAAATCGAAGAGAGAAGGAAGACAGGATAGGAGAAAGCCAGCCGTTCTGAGAACCGTATCCCATTAGGATAAAATCCGCCCCGGGCGGGAATCGAACCCGCGGCCTAGCGCTTACAAGGCAGATGCGCTACCAACCAAGCTAACTAGGCTGGCGCTGCCCTTTTTATTTCGTAGCAATGTAACAACTCTTACTTTAATAACATGCGGCCTGTGTCGTAGCATGTCCATCCCGTAGTATGCCTCTCATTTGATGGGAGAATCAGATTTAATTTATTATTTAAAAGCGAGGTTGTGGGTTCGATTCCCACCCGGGGTGAACTCCTGAACAATTAAGGATGGCTTTCTCCCATCCTGTCCTCTTCTCTATTGGATTTCGGGACGATGAGATGTGAATGGAGGTCTGAATGTTGGGAAGATAGGTCCGATTTTGTGCTCCAAAAACTAAAATATACGTTTAACTTTGTTGCTACTTTAGACTGATTACTAATACAAGGCAGCATATGGTTGGCATTTTAATTCAATCATTAACTTGAATGTTTCAGATCGCTGGTTTACATTTCACATTCCTGGTGAACCAAAGCCTTATCCAGTCTCTACGGGCAGATCCCAAAGGTACTACCAGCAGCAGTAGCAGCACTAGTACGGGACCTGTGGCATCTACCTCGACCAACTAACAGTTCCACACCAGATTATGGCGTGGTTATAATATAACCAAACCAATAAAAAACTAAACAGTTACACTGTGAAATCGAATACCAATAAAGAATACAAATATTGGGGATAGTAGTGACAAATATTGGGGAGACATTCAAATAGTGTCTTACTAAACAAGGGTAGACAAAGTCCAAGACATTTGCTACCTCATATTAGTAGTTGGGTCGATTTTCAGTTTAATAGGCTAATGGAAAGTAAGTTGCATCGATCCGACAGTTGAAATACGTACTGTCAATGTCAATGAGCTATTCACACTGGAATAATAATTGGGAAATATATTCAAGTACCACTTCAAGTTCAGTTACACATTCAATTATTTTATACATTGAGGAGTTTATTCTATAGAGGAAAAGAAAAAGTTGTGCTGTCTTGTATCTACCTATGGACATGTATTTTGTATGTATTACTTGAGCACTCTTATGTAGGTTGTCTCGAAACTAGAACCTCATTTTCCATTGTAACAAAAAGTTTAAAAATAAACAAAGAAGTATGTATTACTTGAGCACTCTTATGTAGGTTGTCTCGAAACTAGAACCTCATTTTCCATTGTAACAAAAAGTTTAAAAATAAACAAAGACCTTATTCGAATAAAATTGAGTTGACTTCAATTTCTATTAGTTAATGAAAGGTAGCAAGCACCAAACGACGTAAGTTCCGGCTAGAAAAAGTTGTACCATTAACTGTTTGTTAATTTTTGCTGCGCAATGAATGAAAAGTGCACAATTCGTGAAATGTCCCTTCAGAAATAGGTCCCACATAGATATTCAATAGAAAAGAATAATTTCTCTTTATCTTCCCTCCCAGGATAGGACTAAAAATTCCTTTCGTTCTGGATTTTAGACAACGCAATGTCTGAAAAATAATAATAATTAGATACCTTCTCTAATTAATGAAAATTACATAAACAAACAAAACAGTTGGCAAAGAAAGGTTCGAAAATCGTAAAACCATGAGGAATGAAAAGTGCACAATTCGTGAAATGTCCCTTCAGAAATAGGTCCCACATAGATATTCAATAGAAAAGAATAATTTCTCTTTATCTCCCCTCCCAGGATAGAACTAAAAATTCCTTTCGTTTTGGATTTTAGACAACGCAATATCTGAAAAATACCTAATAATAATTAGATACCTATACCTTCTCTAATTAATGAAAATTACATAAACAAACAAAACAGTTGGCAAAGAAAGGTTCGAAAATCCTAAAATCATGAGGAGAGCACCCAGCCCTGCGTCCACATTTCACATTATCAAAGGCTTTCTTCTCATCTACTCAGCTTTAAGAGCAATTTTGCAATGAAATTACATTTCCTTCAAAAATCACTAGATTTTGACCTCAAATCACTAAATCACTAGATTTGTTAACAATTCACTAAATTTAGTGAAAAATCACTTGTAAAACCATGAGAAGAGCACCCAGCCCTGCGTCCACATTTCAAATTATCAAAGGCTTTCTTCTCATCTATAAAGTCCTCGGTCTCTTCCCTCTCTCTCTACAACCTCAAGATCACTACGCCCGGGGTATGGTATCTCTTGTATACTCCTGGGTGACTACTGCTCTAGTGGCCTCTGCCATGTACCTATCCTCTATAAAGTCCTCGGTCTCTTCCCCCTCTCTCTACAACCTCAAGATCACTACGCCCGGGGTATGGTATCTCTTGTATACTCCTGGGTAACTACTGCTCTAGTGGCCTCTGCCATGTACCTGTCTACTACTTCCTAACCAATACTTTCCTGGACACCCTGTCTAGATGCAATAGTTTACCCATTATTTCTCGAATGTTATTCGAAAGAAAAAAGATAAGGATTATCACCTAGGTACCAATCTCGCTAGGTATTACACTGGAGATACCTGATGCCTCTGTTATTGTTCAAAAAGTACTTTACTTTAGGGTACCTATCCATTGTCAAGCGAAGCTGGGCTGTCCTCAGCAAGATAGACTCCTCGCTACCAACTCTCATGGGATATCTCGAACAGACCGCTCTGTTTATAACCATCTTCATCATTTTCTACAAGAGTCTGACCAATTTGTCCACGCAGTTGAGACTGATTATTCTCAATCTACTGCATGTGGACAGCTATCTGTTGCGAGTTCATAGGAATGCGAATCAAATCGACCAGGCGACTAGTAAAGTTGTGCGAAAGTTTTTCACGTTTGTCTCTGTGCTTGAGAAGAGACCTGTTGGAAAGGATCTTCACACCAAAGGTGTCCGATGGAGCCTTAATCCTTTCTCTTCTAGGGTCTCTCGTGATCCAGTTTATCCTTCGTTGAGCATTGAAATACATTCCGTGTCGCAGATTTTAGAGATAAACTCGTTTTTTGTCCAATCCTTTCTCGCATTAAAAACACTCGAGAGCTGAAGAAAATCCTTTGCTCTTTCAGTTTTGGTAAACGAAAGAATGTAGGTACTTGTACTTAATAATGATTATTAGACTAGCAAAAACTACTTATAACAGAGATATCGTTACCTACCTATTAGTATGAATATCCGGCCCCCCCAAGTTCTGACAAAATACTAGATAGGTACCTACCTATCTCAATACCTATGATTTTGGTGCTTCATGGAGCCTCAAGACAAGACAAAAATGAAATATGGACACAGTAGTCATTTTTAGAGATTTCTTTAAAATCAGTAGGTACCTACCTACAATCATCAGCCAAGTCATCACCTTTAAATAATTTCTCTAAAATTACAATACCTTTGTTAGAAGGTACGTGGGATAAATACATAATTATCATATCCACACAGATGCTAACAAAATTTTCTATTTAGCCGAAAGTGTGAAGTGTCGTCGTGTGGAAGAATAAATACCTACTCGATTAATTTTCAATTCAACAGAGGAACCTAATATAGGTATGAATCAGAAATTGAATGAGTCAAAATGAGCAAATGAAGTAGGTGTCGGTAATTCGGTATCCAATAGGTATGTACCTAAAGAACCTTTTCCTTCAGCTTTATTCAAGAATTTCAATTTTGTATTTGAGCAAGTAGGTAGAATGGAAGAAAAATAATTTACCAATTCAAAAAATGGTAGGTTACAAATACATTCAGAAATGCTCATAACTAACAAGAGAGAGTTCTTTCGTTTTTTTTTTTTACAAATACAACAATAAAGTATTATAAAAACTTCTCCAAGTAAAGGGCCTTCACTTTTATTTCCATTTATTTTTCTGAATGAAGGAATGGTATCAAATTAAAGATAGTTCGGTAGGCACCTATTCTAAGTTACACCGATATTACATCGGGTGTGAAAATCGTAGGTACCTTCGCACATATACCGGGTTGGCGAACAAAATCAAGGAAGGCTCTTTAGATGTTTCTGAGGTTCAAGTGTACAAAAATAGGAATTTTAGGTTAAAATGATCTTTTGCAGAGATTTCAGGCACAGGTCCTTGACACTGAGTAAAATCCGGCAATAAAACCATACAGTCACCCGTCTAGTTACATGACAAGCTCAGTGATGCTTGAATCCATTGATCTGCTGCCAATATGCACAAAGTTAGAGAGCCGATTTTCATCCTGATTTTTTTCCCCCAAAAGCTAATATAATTATATAAGGCAGGTCTTATCTTTAGTGAAGAAGGTTTTACCATCCATTTGGCGACAACCTACTCACCTACTTACATATGTACTCCTAACCGAGTCTGAGTGGGCCCGGGCAAATCCAACAGCACATTTTCCCCTTTTACTGGGTATCCTATTTTTGGTTGGGTGGAAGAGCTCACTGTGTGAGGATCCTGCCATAAAGCCTTGAAAAAAAAAAAATCATTATCACTCAAGTTCTTCATCACCCGGTATGTCCAGAAAGATTTCCTATTGGGTTCCTTGTTTATTGTTATTTATTGAGCATTTAAGTTAATATTAGTCAAAATTATAAAGCAATAAATATTTCTTTTTTCATATCAAAGGAATTTTTTTCTAAAAGGTGAAGAATGGCGGAGATCTTTATGTAAAGATCACACCTGGTTATGGTTGATATTCTCTCAAAATTTGAGATATTTAGTTAATATTATATGAAGTCCGTAAGTACCTATAAGTAAGTACCTATACTCTTATACGTGATGGGTGCGCCTGCCCCTTTTTTGAACCTCTTTAGGGAGCTGTTTATTTGACACTTATATGTATACGTGATGGGTGCGCCTGCCCCTTTTTTGAACCTCTTTAGGGAGCTGTTTATTTGACACTTATATGTATTAGATACGACTGATTCGAGATTAGGGCCGAAGAATTGGCTGACCTATGGATCACCCTAAAATACGTATCGCTGCAAAGCGATATCGACAGTGCACCAGTTGCGGATAATACGGATCACTGGTGTTAAATAACCTGGCTAATCGCATGGTTGGTATCCATCTGGGCAATCGTGTCCTGCTGGGTTTTCCCGACCCCACTCAGGCAATATGTACATTGTACATAGGCTGGATGAGGCGGATAACTTGTCGTTGAATGGATTCGAGATTAGGGCCGAAGAATTGGCTGACCTATGGATCACCCTAAAATACGTATCGCTGCAAAGCGATATCGACAGTGCACCAGTTACGGATAATACAGATCACTGATGTTAAATAACCTGGCTAATCGCATGGTTGGTATCCATCTGGGCAATCGTGTCCTGCTGGCTTTTCCCGACCCCAATCAGGCAATATGTACATAGGCTGGATGAGGCGACCCCACTCAGGCAATATGTACATAGGCTGGATGAGGCGGATAACTTGTCGTTAAATGAAGGGTTAGGTAAGACCCCCGTCACTAAAAAAACCTGAGGAGTTAGTATCTCCTTCAAGAGACATTGAAAAGAATAGAGAGAAGAAACGTTTCGTGTGAAAGTCTTAATATGGACTGAATTTATTCTCGAAAACGAAATCGAAATCTTCACAAAAATATGTGGCTGAAAACTCCCGCCACAAACCTTAGCAGTTATATCTATACCATGTGACGTCAATCTTATTAAAAAACTAGTATAGCTCGCTATACTGTGGTAATAGAAAGTAATAAAAATAATAATAAAAAATCCATGTAGCTGTTGGTAAGAGAAACAGACACACTTGTTGAAACCGTTACGACAGGTAACTGTTCCCAAGAATCCCGGCATTTCCATAATTCCCAGAGGAAGTGCTTGCAACGAATTTTTCATCAGAGACACTGTTTTCGTAATATCATAAAGTATACGCCCACTTCAGCTCTTCAGTTGAATGAGAAATGTCGTTACGGGTAGGATTTCACAAGGAAGTAGGGCGCGGAGTAAGGGTTACTCTGAGATGAGGACAAGATGAGTGTGATTCCGATAAGGTCTCATCATAACATCATACGTGTGCTTTATTGTTATTATTATCATTAAGAGGTTTGATAGAGGAACTGAGGTTTGTCGTCCCGAAATCGAAGAGAAAATTAAGGACAGGATAGGAGAACGAATCTCAGACAGTTTCGTAATCTGGATGATAGTGAAATTTCGTATTCTGAATTTCCTGGGGAGATATTACGTACATCTTAATACAAGGGAAATGGCTACCTACTCGGAGTACTGAGAAAAATTTTCATCTCCTGTATAACAGCCTAAAAATGACGGATTAACATTAACTAAAAATAAAAAAAATAATCCATCTTTTGATTGAAAAATAATCCTTCTTCTGATTGAAAAATAATCCATCTTCTGATTGAAAAATAATCCATCTTCTGAATGAAATTTTTCGAATGTATTTCATCGGATTTTTAGGTTTTTTTTTTTAAAGATTGGTACGAGTAAACTTTTTTCCATTATTATAACGAGACAGTTTCGTAATCTGGATGATAGTGAAATTTCGTATTCTGAATTTCCTGGGGAGATATTACGTACATCTTAATACAAGGGAAATGGATACCTACTCGGAGTACTGAGAAAAAATTTCATCTCCTGAATAACAGCCTAAAAATGACGGATTAACATTAACTAAAAATAAAAAAATAATCCATCTTCTGATTGAAAAATAATCCATCTTCTGAATGAAATTTTTCGAATGTATTTCATCGGATTTTTAGGGCTTTTTTTAAAGATTGGTACGAGTAAACTTTTTTCCATTATTATAACGGTCCTTACTGTTTGATTTCAGATCAGAAAACCACTCATGGAAAAGAAAAGGAGAGCCCGAATCAACCAGAGCTTAGAAGAACTCAAACAACTTATCCTGGACGCTAACAAAGAGGTAAGTATCACAGTTGAAATACTGCTCGTTAATAAATGTCTGTGGAAGGTTAGTATTATTTTAATTTCATTACTAGGTAAACAAACAAATCTCATGTAAATCCCTTCTTATCATAAAGCGAGCTGTAACAATGGAGGTCTTATCGTCCCGCAATCAAAGAGAGGAGGACATGGTAGGAGAAAGCCAGCATTTGTTTAGGATAAAGTTTACACCGGGCGGGAATCGAACCTGGGACCTAGCACGTTGATTTTTACCTAACGTACACTATTAAATTTAGAGAAAATCACGTAGATTGCGGGTGTGAAGGAGTGTTCAGTAGCTGATATTTTCAGCGAAAGGGGAGCTTCAATATCCTGCTGACAGTGAGTACCCAATGAAAGAGAGGAAGCATTTGTTATCCTTATTTTAGAACCAGGTTCAGGTATACCTACCTAATATCTATACCGGTAAACTTACAACACTTACATCATATCTACAGGGTGGGATCCATACATAACTATTTTCAGCAAATAGCAAATAGGTTCGAGGGCCGCCTGTCACGCGGGAGACCGGGGTTCGATTCCCCGCCGGGGAGATTTTTTTTGTTACTTATACTTACGACAAGAACTGTGTTTTTTAAGGAGTCCAAGGTGATGCAAAGGTTCCTGTACAAAAGTTGGTCTCTGGTAGAAAGAAACATTCCTAGACCTAGATGTTAGGTACAAATCCGGGTGCAGAGTACAAATGCTTAAATTCGTTCTCGGAACGGAAATACATTCTCTTTGCTATTTTTATAGTCAAATAAATCTACACACCAGTTTGTATCTATCTCATTCATTATTGTCCTTCGAATATGTGGTGACATGTAACTAAAAACTCATAAGGTTTTTTCAAATGTCCCTCCAATGCATAATGTCTAGGAAGTGCTAGTGATCCCCGAAAGGTATAATCAAGGAGACTCCTTTTTTGGACCAACACGAGCTATAGGTAAATTCCGTACTAGGTAGGGTTACTACTTCCTAACCAATACTTTCCTGGACACCCTGTCTAGATGCAATAGTTTACCCATTATTTCTCGAATGTTATTCGAAAGAAAGCACCTTCATATCCACAGAGCACAATACTTTTGCTCCGGAGAGTTCATTTATTTCTCCAATTTTCTCCAACAAAAGATCCTCCAGGTTGTTTTGTTTTCTTCTGAATGAACCGGAAATTCATTCAAAATGCTCAAAGGTTTCTCAGGTACGTTACTGTGTGTGTTATTGGTAAAAAATAGACAAATATAACTCTCCTCATTCATGAAGCACTTGTATTCTGAAAGAAATGTAGTTTATTAAAATGCGTTTCCAGGGGCGAAGTCATAGGAGGTGGAGAAGTTATCAAGAGTGAAAAGTTTGAAAGGAAAGTGTTCATATTTTATAGGTCAGCCTAGTTAGCGTGGGAGGGCGTCTGCCTTGTAAGCGGGTTCGATTCGCGTCCGGGGCGAACTTTGTTCGTTTTCGGAAAGGCTGGCTTTCTTCTATTTTGTCCGCCTTTTTTCTTAGGATTTTGAACAATCTCAGTTTTCTTCAATCAGTAAATTCGTAAAAATAAAATGAAAATAAAAATATAAATCTAATAATGATAAACTGGTGGTAAAGTGTAAAAGGTAAAAGACCGGAATTCTATTAAGGGTCAGGACCTTGTTTTTCACGAGACGTATTCCCCGTCCCTAAAAACGTTCCTCATTATTTGTAAAATGGGCGGGACAACTATCTGTACTATTCAATCGACTCATTCATTCATAAAATCGAAATCCAATCGTTCGATCATGAGTATTTGAAATGGTCTTTTTACAAACAAATCTTGCATTGTATCCGAAAGATTCATAGAATTTTCATAATGTGAAAATTTCTACTATAGACTTCTTCGTCTTTTGTTTGACCATTGACTTTTTTCTATGGGTTGGGGTCTTCTAGGTATACAAGTACCAGAGTCAATGAAATACTCTTTTGACCAAAAAACCTTTTCCTTCAGCTTTATTCAAGAATTTCAATTTTGTATTTTTGAGCAAGTAGAATGGAAGAAAAATAATCTACCAATTCAAAAAATGGTAGGTTACAAATACATTCAGAAATGCTCATAACTAACAAGAGAGAGTTCTTTCGTTTTTTTTTTTTACAAATACAACAATAAAGTATTATAAAAACTTCTCCAAGTAAAGGGCCTTCACTATTATTTCCATTTATTTTTCTGAATGAAGGAATGATATCAAATTAAAGATAGTTCGGTAGGCACCTATTCTAAGTTACACCGATATTACATCGGGTGTGAAAATCGTAGGTACCTTCGCACTTAAACCGGGTTGGCGAACAAAATCAAGGAAGGCCTTTAGAATCTTTAGATGTTTCTGAGGTTCAAGTGTAGAAAAATAGGAATTTTAGGTTAAAATGATCTTTTGCAGAGATTTCAGGCACAGGTCCTTGACACTGAGTAAAATCCGGGAATAAAACCATACAGTCACCCGTCCAGTTACGTGACAAGCTCAGTGATGCTTGAATCCATTGATCTGTTGCCAATAGAGGTCCTTGACACTGAGTAAAATCCGGCAATAAAACCATACAGTCACCCGTCCAGTTACGTGACAAGCTCAGTGATGCTTGAATCCATTGATCTGCTGCCAATAGGCACAAAGTTAGAGAGCCGATTTTCATCCTGATTTTTTTCCCCCAAAAACTAATATAAGGAAGGGTCGTCTTATCTTTTTATTTTCTTTTTACAAATTTATAGATGTTTTATTTTACAGCCAAGGTTTATAACAGATCTTATCTTTAGTGAAGAAGGTTTTACCATCCATTTGGCGACAACCTACTCGCCTAGTTATGTACTCCTAACCCAGTCTGAGTGGGCCCGGGAAAATCCAACAGCACATTTTCCCCTTTTACTGGGTATTCTATTTTTGGTTGGGTGGAAGAGCTCACTATGTGAGAATCCTGCCATAAAGCCTTAAAAAAAAATCATTATCACTCAAATTCTACATCACCCGGTATGTCCAGAAAGATTTCCTATTATGTTTTGTTCTCATCGTGATAGTGACGTCATCTGTGGATACAAGCTCAGAGGTAAAATCAAAATATGTCTTCCTGAATCAGTAGGTAACTAGGTACCTTTCTCAGTGGTCAGTAAAAGAATTTTAGCCTAAGGTTATGTAATTGGTCTTATTGGGCCCAGTTTCATTGACTTCCTGGACTGTCATGGGATATCTCGAACAGACCGCTCTGTTTATAACCATCTTCATCATTTTCTACAAGAGTCTGACCAATTTGTCCACGCAGTTGAGGCTGATCATTCTCAATCTACTGCATGTGGACAGCTATCTGTTGCGAGTTCATAGGAATGCGGATCAAATCGACCAGGCGACTAGTAAAGTTGTGCGGAAGTTTTTCACTTTTGTCTCTGTATATTTGGTGTCCAACTGTTTGTTCTTCATTTACAAGGTGTGTATAAGTGATGGGTATTCGGTGGTGTTACTGTTCCCTCTATCAAACCTCTTGAAGAAGAAGAAACTTGTCTCATCAAGGATTACTTGATACAGAGGGTATTCTGTGTTTTCTCTTTACATTACATTACACGTCTCTGTGTATTTGGTGTCCAACTGTTTGTTCTTCATTTACAAGGTGTGTATAAGTGATGGGTATTCGGTGGTGTTACTGTTCCCTCCATCAAACCTCTTGAAGAAGAAACTTGTCTCATCAAGGATTACTTGATACAGATGGTATTCTGTGTTTTCTCTTTACATTACATTACACTAAAATGGGGCTTTTCTGACGAAATTCCTGTGTGCGGAGTCCAGTATGTAGGACTATTGCACCCATCTTGACTATTGTGTACATTACACTGAAATGGGGCTTTTCTGACGAAATTCCTGTGTGCGGAGTCCAGTATGTAGGACTATTGCACCCATCTTGACTATTGTATTTTCTCTTAGGCCAAAGCAAGTCCGCAGAAGTACTGGATCACGGTAGTAGTGTACATGCAGTATTTCCTAGTGTTTATCATTGTTCTGGAATACTACACGGTGCTCAAGTTGATTCAGTCCCGACTGGTGCTGCTGAATGAAGCCATTGAGAAGCTGCTGTACTACCGCACTGTTAATATGGACGCTACTCAGCAATTCTACTACACGGTGCTCAAGTTGATTCAGTCCCGACTGGTGCTGCTGAATGAAGCCATTGAGAAGCTGCTGTACTACCGCACTGTTAATAATATGGACGCTACACAGCAGTTTCATATGGACCATAGTAAGTACCAAAAGAATCGAACCTGTAAGGAGTTCCAGAGCTTTAGGGTTATAGGATTTTTCAAAGTTCCTTCCTATTCGGTGCCAGCCTTGATCCTAGTTAGCTTGGATGTTAGCACGCGTGGATGAAAGCGCTAGGTCGCAGGTCAACACTAATAATAATTTTATCCTATTCCGTAACATCGCTAATTTGTGTCTGAAAATCATTTTCTATTTTATTTGAATACATTGTCAAGGTAGGTACCCCTACCATGTCGTAATTGTCTTACCTACAAGCTACAAGGTTGGAAAATTGAGTTGTGATCTCCAAACATAGTCGACCGAGGCAGTGTGGACGGTTCAGTCGACATCGATCGATGGCCGGCCGACTATAATACATATGGACCATAGTAAGTACCAAAAGAATCGAACCTGTAAGGAGTTCCAGAGCTTTAGGGTTATAGGATTTTTTAAAGTTCCTTCCTATTCGGTGCCAGCCTTGAGCCTAGTTAGCTTGAATGTTAGCACGCGTGGATGAAAGCGCTAGGTCGCAGGTCAACACTAATACGAATTTTATCCTATTCCGTACCATCGCTAATTTGTGTCTGAAAATGATTTTCTATTTTATTTGAATACATTGTCAAGGTAGGTACCCCTACCATGTCTTAATTGTCTTACCTATAAGGTTGGAACCTTGAGTTGTGATGTCCAAACATAGTCGACCGAGGCAGTGTGGACAGTTCAGTCGACATCGATCGATGGCCGGCCATATGGACCATAGTAAGTACCAAAAGAATCGAACCTGTAAGGAGTTCCAGAGCTTTAGGGTTATAGGATTTTTTAAAGTTCCTTCCTGTTCGGTGCCAGCCTTGAGCCTAGTTAGCTTGGATGTTAGCACGCGTGGATGAAAGCGCTAGGTCGCAGGTCAACACTAATACGAATTTTATCCTATTCCGTACCATCGCTGATTTGTGTCTGAAAATGATTTTCCATTTTATTTGAATACATTGTCAAGTTAGGTACCCCTACCATGTCTGTCTTAATTGTCTTACCTACAAGGTTGGAACCTTGAGTTGTGATGTCCAAACATAGTCGACCGAGGCAGTGTGGACGGTTCAGTCGACATCGATCGATGGCCGGTCGACTATGTGTGGACACACCTTTACATTTAACATTACGAGTAAGTTGAGTACCCCATCCCCCACAGGAAGTCATGTGTCCCAACTGATAGAAATCAAGGGTCAAATGGAAGTCCTGCATCAAGTCTACTTCGACATGGTGGACAACTGCACCAACATGAACCAGAACTTTGCCTTGCTTCTTCTCTTCATTATCACGACTACTTTCCTGGGTACTACCACTCTGGTGTTTGTTATGTCCAATATCATCCTGGCCTCGCTAAAAGGCTCGGAGATTGGGGCGATCATCTTCTACTTGTCCTATTGGTTGGGCATACGATGTTTTGTTCTCATCGTGATAGTGACGTCATCTGTGGATACAAGCTCAGAGGTAAAATCAAAATATGTCTTCCTGAATCAGTAGGTAACTAGGTACCTACCTACTCGCGTATTTCCGGGGTGATCTGTTTCCTATACTGTGTGGTCTGACGCTTTGGAGGTTTTAGTTGGTAGGCACTGGTAGGGCTAGGAAGTAGGGCCAGCAGGCGAATGCAGTGAGGACAACATAATATGGCGGGAACCTATTGTTAGTTATTCGCACTGTAGCAAAGGGCCTCTCCTGTTTACATTTTGTTCAAAGTATAGGTACCTAACATAATTGCCCCTGATCGTACTTACTACTTAAGTATACCTAAATCATGTTTTGTTCTCATCGTGATAGTGACGTCATCTGTGGATACAAGCTCAGAGGTAAAATCAAAATATGTCTTCCTGAATCAGTAGGTACCTACCTACCTACTCGCGTATTTCCGGGGTGATCTGTTTCCTATACTGTGTAGTCTGATGCTTTGGAGGTTTTAGTTGGTAGGCACTGGTAGGACTAGGAAGTAGGGCCAGCAGGCGAATGCAGTGAGGCCAACATAATATGGTGGGAACCTATTGTTAGTTATTCGCACTGTAGCAAAGGGCCTCTCCTCTTTACATTTTGTTCAAAGTATAGGTACCTAACATAATTGTCCCTGATCGTACTTACCTACTACTTAAGTATACCTATATCTATAATTGCTCCACTATTTCAGGCATCCAAAGCAAGACGACTAGCTCACCGACTACTTATTGAGGATAATCTACCAGAAATTCTTGATGATGTAAGTTTACATATTTAGAATATTTAGATGCATACCTAAATTTTTTTTTTTTTTTTTGACCGAATAGTCATAATCATAAGTCATCTGTAACTCCCTGGAACATTCTTCGAGAGAAGGCTATAAAAGGCCGTTCCGGGTAACTTTTGGCTAAATTCAGTACCCAAAACGATTCGGAACAGAATATAATTTTCTCTATTTCAGGTAACCCTGTTTGCAAATCGACTCCACAGCCGGAAAGTTCAGTTTACAGCTTGCGGATTTTTCCCGCTGGATTTTACGTTACTCTACAATGTGAGTTCTTCTTATTAAGGACCTATAATAAATATTAGCAGGTATTACTATTATTGGAATCATTTGAATTTATTAATTTGGCACTAAGATTTCATTGGAAATCATGCGCATCCACTAAAACTATTGATTCTTTTCTCACTCAGTCTCCTCCAATCCTACTTCTACAATCAGAAAATTTGGCACATCCACTAATTTTTTCAACTGAGATTTCTTTTTGAAGAAAGCAGTACATTTAGAACATCCACAAATATTCCTCTTTGGAGATCAAGAAATCAGTGCACTTGATACATCCACTAATGATTTCCAACTGCAATTTCTCCTTGGCGCCATGTACTCGTATAGGTAGGTATATGATTTCAGATCAAGAAGGAGATCAGTGCGTTTGACACATCCACTAATTTTTCCAACTAAGATTTCTTTTTGAAGAAATCAGTGCACTTGCCACATCCACTAATAATTTATCTTTGCTATCGTTCCAGATAATCGGCGCCACTACTACCTATTGGATAATCCTCATTCAGTTTCAACTACAAACAACTTAATCAGGTGATTCGGAACATATCGAATAAAATCATCTAAATTTTAGTAGGCACCTGGGTAAAAGTTATCTTGAAAGAACGGCTATGCCTTGGTCGCGGATTCAATTGCCGTCCGAGGCAAACTTTATTCTTTAACTAACATAATTATACACATAGGGTTCGTTATCCTTTCATCCTTTACTCTTCAATTTCCAGACGAAAAGTAGGTGCTATACAAGTATGTTTTGCATGTTTACCACGGAATTCAGGTCTTCTATCCCAATTTTATTAGATAAAAGATCTCTTTCTGCCTGGAGAGGCCTGTAGTAGTAGAAAAGCTGATACTTTTACACCTTTACGTGTCTTGCACGAGATTAATGACAGTAATCCTTGGTTACATTTTTGGGATTTCTAGGTATAGGTTCCTCCTTTACTCTTCAATTTCCAGACGAAAAGTAGGTGCTATACAAGTACGTTTTGCAAGTTTACCACGGAATCCAGGTCTTCTATCCCAATTTTATTAGATAAAAGATCTCTTTCTGCCTGGAGAGGCCTGTTATAGTAGTAGAAAAGATGATACTTTTACACCTTTACGTGTCTTGCACGAGATTAATCACAATGACAGTAATCCCTGGTTACATTTTTGGGAAGATCACTTGATTTCTAGGTATAGGTAAGTATCTTCTCGTTACCAACTCGTTTGCCCATCATCATGATCGAAATTCGTTTCTAGGTCATGTGACCGGGAATTGAATAGGTTATCTTTTGATCTTTAAGCAGGCACCTTGAGGGTTGAGGTTTGAATATCAAATGCCTTGTTAAGGGACACCGAAACCTTTTAGACAATGGTTGACTGAATTATTGAACTATTATGTTGACGCTATTGAAAAGGATCAGAGGAGCATAGCGATTGCTAACAAAGCTTACACCGCATACTCTGGTACCTGTGGTGTCTGCACATTTCTTTATCCAAGATACTGGTGTATTCAGTACCTACTGAGGAATCTTCTAAGTTACACCGATATTACATCGGGTGTGAAAATCGTAGGTACCTTCGCACATATACCGGGTTGGCGAACAAAATCAAGGAAGGCTGTCCTAGAGCGTCAGCAAGTCATAAAGAAATAGCAAAGGTTGAGTGCCAAGGGTTAAAATTTAAGCAATCACCCTAGATAGGGCTGCTTGAGAGGCTGACGAAAAACGCCGACCCTGCCTGAACAGGGGAAAAGGCGAAGAAGAAGAAAATAGGTAAATACCTATCTTATTAGTGGATGTGTCAAGAATACCGAACTTAATGTTCTAGGTCTAGGCGTTAAGAATATGTATATAGATACTTGCTAAAACTCGATAGGGCAGACCCCGCGAAGCGGGAACTTAGTGGCCCCACAAGGCCATTTAAGGGGTCGTCAGTAGTGAAAACTAGGGGCCCCGCAGGCGAAATCTTAAGAGGGCCTTCGAAAAAGAACAATATACGCTGCATCAAGCGTTTATTATACTGCTGGGAAACAATTTTCCACAAGCAAGAGAACAGGTGTAATATCAAGATTTCCTCGGTGGTTTGGAGAATTATGACCGGGTCCACAAAGTCAGTTTAAACTCCGCTTAAATTCAATTTTTGGATTAAGGAATCTGATTTTAAAAATTTCAGATTGCTTAAAGGAGTTTCACCTAAACGAGGTTTAGAGTTTAAACTCACTTTGTGTATTAGACTCTCATCCGGTACTTTGAAGGACGCCAGTCTTCGCCCAAGTTTAATGTTCCCGATTTTGAAAATTTGGACCGATTGCAATACTTTCTCATTACCTTGTATAGGTTCCCTATACGTAAGGGTAATAGAAAGTTTTGTGTATTAGACTCTCATCCGGTACTTTGAAGGACGCCAGTCTTCGCCCAAGTTTAATGACAAAAAAGCTCTTTGCTAGCCTAGTTAGCTTAGTTGGTAGTGCGTCTGCCTTGTAAGCGCTAGGCCGCGGGTTCGATTCCCGCCCGGGGCGGATTTTATCGGCTTGGTTGGTAGTGCGTCTGCCTTGTAAGCGCTAGGCCGCGGGTTCGATTCCCGCCCGGGGCGGATTTTATCCTGAATGGATAATGTTCGTTCTCGGAACGACAAGCTTTCTCCTATCCTGTCTTCCTTCTCTCTTCGATTTTGGGACGATAAAGTGTTCACTCTATCAAACCTCTTGAAAAAAAAAAGAGCTCTTTACCAATCCTTTACTTTGAATATGTAGTTGACCAAAGTTAAGAAGGGGAAGACCTCTAAATCTTCGGACCTTTCCCCTATTACAAAATAAATTGGGGAAGGGATGACATAAAACTTGGCACACGTCCTACCCGATGTTCAACGTACTTAGGATGTCTTTAGTATGTTCCTTTTGTGTTCTTTTTTACCTGAAGAGGCTTTTATTAGGAGGATGACGCTCTTATACCTATTTTCTCTTGAAGAGATTCACTAGTTAGGTAGTTAGTTATCATTCTGGTGTCAACAAGGTAGCATCGAATCAAGTGCTTTTGAGAAAATAAATTTCACGTCTTCACTTACGACTTTTTAATCTTCTGCTAACAATAACTATATGAGTATCTTTTATCTGTGTGTAAATTTTGATTCGTTATACATTGAAAACTTTTACATAATTTTAAAAATCTTTTTTTTTTTTATTTTTAAACTATTTTTTTTTTT
>NW_007377798.1:31873-114223 GCF_000475195.1 Diaphorina citri | reverse complement strand
GTTTTGTTTTCTTCTGAATGAACCGGAAATTCATTCAAAATGCTCAAAGGTTTCTCAGGTACGTTACTGTGTGTGTTATTGGTAAAAAATAGACAAATATAACTCTCCTCATTCATGAAGCACTTGTATTCTGAAAGAAATGTAGTTTATTAAAATGCGTTTCCAGGGGCGAAGTCATAGGAGGTGGAGAAGTTATCAAGAGTGAAAAGTTTGAAAGGAAAGTGTTCATATTTTATAGGTCAGCCTAGTTAGCGTGGGAGGGCGTCTGCCTTGTAAGCGGGTTCGATTCGCGTCCGGGGCGAACTTTGTTCGTTTTCGGAAAGGCTGGCTTTCTTCTATTTTGTCCGCCTTTTTTCTTAGGATTTTGAACAATCTCAGTTTTCTTCAATCAGTAAATTCGTAAAAATAAAATGAAAATAAAAATATAAATCTAATAATGATAAACTGGTGGTAAAGTGTAAAAGGTAAAAGACCGGAATTCTATTAAGGGTCAGGACCTTGTTTTTCACGAGACGTATTCCCCGTCCCTAAAAACGTTCCTCATTATTTGTAAAATGGGCGGGACAACTATCTGTACTATTCAATCGACTCATTCATTCATAAAATCGAAATCCAATCGTTCGATCATGAGTATTTGAAATGGTCTTTTTACAAACAAATCTTGCATTGTATCCGAAAGATTCATAGAATTTTCATAATGTGAAAATTTCTACTATAGACTTCTTCGTCTTTTGTTTGACCATTGACTTTTTTCTATGGGTTGGGGTCTTCTATACAAGTACCTAGGACCAGAGTCAATGAAATACTCTTTTGACCAAATAATATTGGAATATGGAAAGGATGAAAAGGACTCTATTGAAAATCTTGAATGAACTTCTTTACTCTTCTGGTTTCTGGTCCATCACACTTGCAATAAAATTAAAGTACCTACTGGAATAATAATTTTCCTCAAGGTGTGTATTGTATTGATTGTCAATATTGAAAGCAGCAGAGAAATACATAGGTATACACATCTCGAGATTCTCGAGAAAATACCTAGGTACCTACTTGAACTTAGCCTGGCACACTGCCGTGCGCTCAGATTTAGATTGAAAATGAAAACAGATTTACATATGTCAACTTTGAAAATCAAACCAGTACCTACCTATGGTCCTGAAATCCAGAATAACAGGTAGATATAGACGAGCTTTTGAAATCAATCAAGGTAAGACTATGTCCAATTTAGTTGATATCTTTCTTCAACCGACCAAACCAATTCAATGGCCAAGTACGACTTTCATTGAAGGAAATGCCTTTCGTGCTCTTGAAGTACTGAACCAGTCACCAAAACTAAAGTAGACAGTATGTCTCTTCTTGACCGAGAAAAGAGCGGGAGAGAAGGTAGGTACCTATAATAAAGGCAAGAAAGTAACCTTTAGTTAGATAAATGAGAAATGCGTGAAGACTCATTGAAAAGCACAGTATGGGACACGATAGTCACTCAAAATGTCTTGGGAATATCCTTGAAACTAAGATGACCACCCATCGATACAGTTTGAATGAACAAAGGCAGACAGTGTGGAGCCCAAGCAAATGAAAAAGGCAGGTGTTAAGTAAGCTCCAAATTCGTCAAGCTATACAAGGCAAGAAAGTAACCTTTAGTTAGATAAATGAGAAATGCGTGAAGACTCATTGAAAAGCACAGTATGGGACACGATAGTCACTCAAACTTCTTGACCGAGAAAAGAGCGGGAGAGAAGGTACCTATAATAAAGGCAAGAAAGTAACCTTTAGTTAGATAAATGAGAAATGCGTGAAAACTCATTGAAAAGCACAGTATGGGACACGATAGTCACTCAAACATGTCTTGGGAATATCCTTGAAACTAAGATGACCACCCATCGATACAGTTTGAATGAACAAAGGCAGACAGTGTGGAGCCCAAGCAAATGAAAAAGGCAGGTGTTAAGTAAGCTCCAAATTCGTCAAGCTATACCTTTGACCAAAAAATAATATTGGAATATGGAAAGGATGAAAAGGACTCTATTGAAAATCTTGAATGAACTTCTTTTCTCTTCTGGTCCATCACACTTGCAATAAAATTAAAGTACCTATTGGAATAATAATTTTCCTCAAGGTGTGTATTGTATTGATTTTCAATATTGAAAGCAGCAGAGAAATACATAGGTATACACATCTCGAGAAAATACCTACTGGAACTTAGCCTGGCACACTGCCGTGCGCTCAGATTTAGATTGAAAATGAAAACAGATTTATGTCAACTTTGAAAATCGAACCAGTACCTATGTACCTATGGTCCTGAAACCCATAATAACAGGTCGGTAGATATAGACGAGCTTTTGAAATCAATCAAGATAAGAGTATGTCCAATTTAGTTGATATCTTTCTTCAACCGATCAAACCATTTCAATGGCCAAGTACGACTTTCATTGAAGGAAATGCCTTCCGTGCTCTTACAGTACTGAACCAGTCACCATAACTAAAGTAGACAGTATGTCTCTTCTTGACCGCGTTTTTTGTCCAATCCTTTCTCGGATTAAAAACACTCGAGAGCTGAAGAAAATCCTTTGCTCTGTCAGTTTTGGTAAACGAAAGAATGTAGGTACTTGTACTTAATAATGATTATTAGACTACCAAAAACTACTTATAACAGAGATAACGTACCTACCTATTAGTAGGTATGAATATCCGGGTCCCCCCCCCCAAGTTCTAAGGCAAGAAAGTAACCTTTAGTTAGATAAATGAGAAATGCGTGAAGACTCATTGAAAAGCACAGTATGGGACACGATAGTCACTCAAAAATGTCTTGGGAATATCCTTGAAACTAAAATGACCACCCATCGATACAGTTTGAATGAACAAAGGCAGACAGTGTGGAGCCCAAGCAAATGAAAAAGATGGAGCCTCAAGACAAGACAAAAATGAAATATGGACACAGTAGTCATTTTTAGAGATTTCTTTAAAATCAGTAGGTACCTACAATCACCAGCCAAGTCATCACTGAGAGGTTTGAGGAAGAAGTTGAGATTGATTGAGTGTGAAGACGGAGCAGGAATGGTTCATTTTGAATCACCTTTAAATAATTTCTCTAAAATTACAATTACCTTTGTTAAAAGCTATACCTACGTTTACCTGACGTGCAAAAAAGGATTTACTCTGAAAATTTCAAGCGATCATATTTTCCAACAGCAAGTGTGTCCTAGAGCGTCAGCAAGTCATAAAGAAATAGCAAAGGTTGAGTGCCAAGGGTTAAAATTTAAGCAATCACCCTAGATAGGGCTGCTTGAGAGGCTGACGAAAAACGCCGACCCTGCCTGAACAGGGGAAAAGGCGAAGAAGAAGAAAATAGGTAAATACCTATCCTATTAGTGGATGTGTCAAGAATACCGAACTTAATGTTCTACGTCTAGGCGTTAAGTATACGTAATATATACTTGCTAAAACTCGATAGGGCAGACCCCGCGGCGCGGGAACTTAGTGGCCCCACAAAACCATTTAAGGGGCCGTCAGTAGTGAAAAACAGGGGTCCCGCAGGCGAAATATTAAGAGGGCCTTCGAAAAAGTACAATATACGCTGCATCAAGCGTTTATTATACTGCTGGGAAACAATTTTCCACAAGCAAGAGAACAGGTGTAATATTAAGATTTCCTCGGTGGTTTGGAGGATTATGACCGGATCTACAAAGTCAGTTTAAACTCCGTTTAAATTCAATTTTTGGATTAAGGAATCTGATTTTAAAAATTTCAGATTGCTTAAAGGAGTTTCACCTAAACGGGGTTTAGAGTTTAAACTCACTTTGTGTATTAGACTCTCATCCGGTACTTTGAAGGACGCCAGTCTTCGCCCAAGTTTAATGACAAAAAAGCTCTTTGCTAGCCTAGTTAGCTTGGTTGGTAGCGCGTCTGCCTTGTAAGCGCTAGGTCGCGGGTTCGATTCCCGCCCGGGGCGGATTTTATCCAGAATGGATAATGTTCGTTCTCGGAACGGCTAGCTTTCTCCTATCCTGTCTTCCTTCTCTCTTCGATTTTGGGACGATAAAGTGTTCCCTTTATCAAACCTCTTGAAAAAAAGAGCTCTCTACCAATCTTTTACTTTGAATATGTAGTTGACCAAAGTTAAGAAGGGGAAGACCTCTAAATCTTCGGACCTTTCCCCTATTACAAAATAAATTGGGGAAGAGATGACATAAAACTTGGCACACGTCCTACCCGATGTTCAACGTACTTAGGATGTCTTTTGTATGTTCCTTTTGTATTCTTTTTTACCTGAAGAGGCTTTTAATAGGAGGATGAAGCTCTTACCTATTTTCTCTTGAAGAGATTCACTAGTTAGGTAGTTAATAATAAAAAAAAATAAAAGATAAAAATAAAAAAAATAACGCTCATAGATGAGTCATAATCATAAGTCATCTGTAACTCCCTGGAACATAGGTACTTCGAGAGAAGGCTATAAAAGGCCGTTCCGGATAATTTTTGGCTAATTTCAGTACCCAAAAAAAAAACAATTCGGAACAGAGTATAATTTTCTCTATTTCAGGTAACCCTGTTTGCAAATCGACTCCACAGCCGGAAAGTTCAGTTTACAGCTTGCGGATTTTTCCCGCTGGATTTTACGTTACTCTACAATGTGAGTTCTTCTTATCTATGTACCTTTAAATCTTTAATTATTATTAGTGTTATAATGTTATTGAAATTATTTAAAGTTATAATTTGGCACAAAGGTATCTATCATTGGAAATCATGCACATCCACTAAAGCTATTCTTTTCCACTCAACCTCCTCTAATCCTACTTCTACAATCAGAAAAACCATGTAAAAATTGGTGCATTTGGCACATTCACTAATTTTTCCAACTAAGATTTCTTTTTTAAGATAGGTATCTATCATTGGAAATCATGCACATCCACTAAAGCTATTCTTTTCCACTCAACCTCCTCTAATCCTACTTCTACAATCAGAAAATTGGTGCATTTACACATCCACTAATTTTTCCAACTAAGATTTCTTTTTGAAGACAAATTTGGCACATCCACTATTCCTCTTTGGAGTTCAAGAGATCAGTGCATTTGGTACATCCACTAATGATTTCCAACTGCAATTTCTCCTTGGCGCCATGTATAGGTAGGTATATGATTTCAGATCAAGAAGGAGATCAGTGCGTTTGACACATCCACTAATTTTTCCAACTGAGATTTCTTTTTGAAGAAATCAGTGCACTTGCCACATCCACTAATGATTTGTCTTTGCTATCGTTCCAGATAATCGGCGCCACTACTACCTATTGGATAATCCTCATTCAGTTTCAACTACAAACAACTTAATCAGGTGAAAATTCGGAACATATCGAATAAAATCATCTATATTTTAGTAGGCACCTGGGTAAAAGTTATCTTGGTAGCGCGGCTCTGCCTTGGTCGCGGGTTCAATTGCCGTCCGAGGCAAACTTTATTCTTTAACCAACATAATTATACACATAAGGTTCGTTATCCGTTATCCTTTTCTCCTTTACTCTTCAATTTCCAGACGAAAAGTAGGTGCTATACAAGTACGTTTTGCAAGTTTACCACGGAATCCAGGTCTTCTATTCCAATTTTATTAGATAAAAGATCTCTTTCTGCCTGGAGAGGCCTGTAGTAGTAGAAAAGATGATACTTTTACACCTTTACGTGTCTTGCACGAGATTAATGACAGTAATCCCTGGTTACATTTTTGGGAAGATCACTTGATTTCTAGGTATAGTTAAGTATCTTCTCGTTACCAACTCGTTTGCCCATCATCATGATTGAAATCCGTTTCTAGGTCATGTGACCGGGAATTGAATAGGTTATCTTTTGATCTAGCAGGCACCTTGAGGGTTGAGGTTTGAATATCAAATGCCTTGTTAAGGAACACCGAAACCTTTTAGACAATGGTTGACTGAATTATTGAACTATTATGTTGACGCTATCCGCCTGTCACGCGGGAGACCGGGGTTCGATTCCCCGCCGGGGAGATTTTTTTTGTTACTTATACTTACGACAAGAACTGTGTTTTTTTTAAGGAGTCCAAGGTGATGCAAAGGTTCCTGTACAAAAGTTGGTCTCTGGTAGAAATTAACATTCCTAGACCTAGATGTTAGGTACAAATCCGGGTGCAGTGTACAAATGCTCAAGAAAAGGAGAGCCCGAATCAACCAGAGCTTAGAAGAACTCAAACAACTTATCCTGGACGCTAACAAAGAGGTAAGTATCACAGTTGCAATACTGCCCGTTAATAAATATTTCAAAAAATGCTGTTCAACTTCGTAATCAAATTTAATCCTTGTTCCATTCAATAAGAGAGAGAGAAAAAAAAAAAAAAATACTTAATTCTTAAATATTTATTATAGTGTCTGTGGAAGGTTAGTAGTATTTCAATTTCATTACTAGGTAAACAAATCTTATGTAAATCCCTTTTTATCATATTGTACCTATTTTGCTTCCAGGACATAAATTCCATTCGGGCCAGTAAGCTGGAGAAGGCAGACATCCTGGAAATGACAGTCAGTCATCTACACAACCTGCACAATACCCTACGTCAACTGTCCCTCTCCCATGACATTGGTAATCTTCGTGTGCCAGTAAGCTGGAGAAGGCAGACATCCTGGAAATGACAGTCAGTCATCTACACAACCTGCACAATACCCTACGTCAACTGTCCCTCTCTCATGACATTGGTAATCTTCGTGTATTGGCCCAGATTTGAATTTCGCACTCACAAACCAAACACAAATTTGATTATTATAGGGGGAACTGTAACTGCTAAACTCTTATCGTCCAAAAATCGAAGAGAGAAGGAAAACAGGACGGGAGAAAGCCAGCCGTTCAGCGAATGAACCTTATCCGATAAGGATAAAATCCACCCCGGGCGGGAAGCGAACTCGCGGCCTAGCGCTTACAAGGCAGACGCGCTACCAACCAAACTAAAACTAGGCTGGCAATAAGTGAATTTCATCGAGCGCTTGCTCACTTATAACAAGTTATCAATAAATTTTACACTAATAATATTTTATCATCTAGTTTCTCACAATAGACAAAGATGACAGTATGGACAGTTTCCTCTCAGAGTCCGACAGTTCCATGTGCAAGAGTACCAGCATGTCCATACTGAATAGACAATAGACAAAGATGACAGTATGGACAGTTTCCTCTCAGAGTCCGACAGTTCCATGTGCAAGAGTACCAGCATGTCCATACTGAATAACACTTCCATATCTCATCAATCTCGCCAAAGCTCTTCCAGTAATAGTTTACACTTGTTCAAATCTACATTCCACGCCAACGTCCTCACACCAAGCAATCGACTGGAGACATCGGCCAAAGCGAGAACTTTGTTTAGAAATGACCACTTGTCATCAAACCTAAAGTTAAATGACAGTCATGACTATATGAGTGAGGCCAAGAGACAAGCCGTCACTTGTCTGGATTTGAGTGAGGTGAATGAATCCCTCTGTGAGAAACAACTACCGGACATGGACGTTGACTCCTATGCTTCACATAGACCTTGCTTAGACCAGAACAAATACCTGAGGCAAGTCAGAAATGATGCTCAGCTAGTAGAAGACAATGTTTCCAAGTGTAAGTGAGGTGAATGAATCCCTCTGTGAGAAACAACTACCGGACATGGACGTTGACTCCTATGCTTCACATAGACCTTGCTTAGACCAGAATAAATACCTCAGGCAAGTCAGAAATGATGCTCAGCTTGTAGAAGACAATGTATCCAAGTGTAGAGGTTTGAATATCAAATGCCTTGTTAAGGGACACCGAAACCTTTTAGACAATGGTTGACTGAATTATTGAACTATTATGTTGACGCTAATGAAGAGGATCAGAGGAGCATAGCGATTGCTAACAAAGCTTACACCGCACACTATGGTACCTGTGGTGTCTGCACATTTCTTTATCCAAGATACTGGTGTATTCAGTACCTACTGAGGAATTTTACCTACCATGTTTTAGGTGGATGATGGTGCATCTTTTTGGCTGTTCTCCTGAAAATCAAGTAATTTCCGCCTGTGAAATAGTTTTCTTTTCTTTTAAAGAAATTCGAAAGAGGGAGCTGTAACAATGGAGGTCTTATCGTCCCGCAATCAAAGAGAGGAGGACATGGTAGGAGAAAGTCAGCATTTGTTTAGGATAAAGTTTACACCGGGCGGGAATCGAACCCGGGACCTAGCACGTTGATTTTTACCTAACGTACCGGAGAAAGTCAGCATTTGTTTAGGATAAAGTTTACACCGGGCGGGAATCGAACCCGGGACCTAGCACGTTGATTTTTACCTAACGTACACTATTTAGAGAAAATCACGTAATTTGCGGGTGTGAAGGAGTGTTCAGTAGCTGATATTTTCAGCGAAAGGGGAGCTTTAATATCCTGCTGACAGTGAGTACCCAATGAAAGAGAGGAAGCATTTGTTATCCTTATTTTAGAACCAGGTTCAGGGATACCTACCCAATATCTATACCGGTAAACTTACAACACTTACGCCATATATTATCTACAGGGTGGGATCCATACATAACTATTTTCAGCAAATAGAATGCTTAAAATCATAATTCAGCACTCAAATCTTCACTCGAGATTGAGAATCATCTCGGATAACATTAAATTTTCGTTAGGAATTCTGACAGGTTCATAATGATTGCACCTTCATATCCACAGAGCACAATACTTTTGCTCCGGAGAGTTCATTTATTTCTCCAATTTTCTCCAACAAAAGATCCTCCAGGTTTTGTTTTCTTCTGAATGAACCGGAAATTCATTCAAAATGCTCAAAGGTTTCTCAGGTACGTTACTGTGTGTGTTATTGGTAAAAAATAGACAAATATAACTCTCCTCATTCATGAAGCACTTGTATTCTGAAAGAAATGTAGTTTATTAAAATGCGTTTCCAGGGGCGAAGTCATAGGAGGTGGAGAAGTTATCAAGAGTTAAAAGTTTGAAAGGAAAGTGTTTATATTTTATAGGTCAGCCTAGTTAGCGTGGAAGGGCGTCTGCCTTGTAAGCGCTAGGTCGCGGGTTCGATTCGCGTCCGGGGCGAACTTTGTTCGTTTTCGGAAAGGCTGGCTTTCTTCTATTTTATCCGCCTTTTTTCTTAGGATTTTGAACAATATCAGTTTTCTTCAATCAGTAAATTCGTAAAAATAAAATGAAAATTAAACATATAAATCTAATAATGATAAACTGGTGGTAAAGTGTAAAAGGTAAAAGACCGGAATTCTATTAAGGGTCAGGACCTTGTGCTCAAGTTGTTTGTGTTTTAAAAATAATAATAAATAAAAGTTCAAAGTTAATTACCTAAGTAATTGTTTTATTAATTAATAGAATAGAATCCCAACTATAGAAGAGGACACAAATATAACACCTTGTTTTTCACGAGACGTATTGCCCGTCCCTAAAAACGTTCCTCCGGACATGGACGTTGACTCCTATGCTTCACATAGACCTTGCTTAGACCAGAACAAATACCTGAGGCAAGTCAGAAATGATGCTCAGCTTGTAGAAGACAATGTTTCCAAGTGTAGTGATAAAAGTTTGTTTAAATCTCCTACCCCTAGGAAGATTTACACAAGGACGCGGATTCTACCCAATGGAGACCTGGTGTTTATTTTGCCACCAACATTAACCACTTCTGATCTCCATGGAGTATCTTGTGAGGATCTCAGTACGCAACCTAATATGTGGAGACCATGGTAACAGAATAGTTTCAGTCAATTCCCTCATCCTGTAGTCAAGGCAATGTAAATACGCCACCGACCATTATAAAAGATCAACATGTTGATCAACCAGTAGGACCTAACAGGTTTCCAAATAATATTCTAATTCTTGAAAAGGCAGGAGTAAAGTTGGTATTATCTAGGTTTTACAATAACGTACTTCGGGCGCCACCGACCATTATAAAAGATCAACATGTTGATCAACCAGTAGGACCTAACAGGTTTCCAAATAATATTCTAATTCTTGAAAAGGCTGGAGTAAAGTTGGTATTATCTAGGTTTTACAATAACGTACTTCGGTACCTATATTGATCAACGAACTTCAGAATTTATTTCTTTTTCTTTATGTTTTAATTTGTTTTTGTATGTACTTAATTATTTATTGTACATTTTGTATATCATAAACTGACACTGTTGTTGTTTTTTGTCTGGTTTGTCAAATAAAGAGTTTATTAATTTAATTTATTGAATAAAAAATACAAATAGGTAAGTTTTAATATTTTCTTTAGTCTTGTCGCATCGTCGCTTTGCAGAGCAATCGTTTCATGATTTGGAACAATAGAGTTTGAAAAATACATGTAGGTATGTAGGTATATCTTGTGGAGCAATCTTCAAATTAATTTATTGAATAAAAAATACAAATAGGTAAGTTTTAATATTTTCTTTAGTCTTGTCGCATCGTCGCTTTGCAGAGCAATCGTTTCGTGATTTGGAACAATAGAGTTTGAAAAATACATGTAGGTATGTAGGTATATCTTGTGGAGCAATCTTCAAGCCCAATCGCCCTAGATATACTTAACTTCATCAAAGCATTCATAATTAGGTTCACTGAAATAAAGGGCAGCAATCCTCCTGGCTTTCTCTTCTGGAATACTGAGGTCTGTCAGAGATATTATTTTCAAACATATTTCTACAGGAACAAATCTAAATCCACTGGTTAGAGTTCTGTGAGCTTGTGCTAGTATCCGAGCATTTTTTCTCAGTTCAGCATATTTGATTTGAGAGACAAGATCCTGACTTATCTTACATTTGAAGAACTTGGCATGGGTTGTGAACACAATGATTTGTAAGGTGCTAGGAAACATATGACAGAACAATGCGTACCTTTCATCAGCATACAAGCCAACAGCAAACTTACAGGACTTGTTCTTGACTAGACTATGTATCATATAGTTCTCTACATACTGGCCCATTCGGTCATGGCCAGGAGTTAGAGTGATCACTGTTGAGTTAGAGAAGGGAGATACAAAGTCTCCCTCTATCTTGTCAGGGATAGGAGTTTCAGAGACCACTTCAAGATGTCTAATACACAGTAATGTTTCTGCTTGTAGACCTGATTGCTCAGACATGATTATTATTTTAGTGCTATCAATGATTTCCATATCTACTGCTGGGTGAACGGTTTGAAATTCATAATGGTGCACTACAGAGCAGACTTGATCTGTAATACTCCACAAGTCCAGATATTGTTCATACAACAGAATAACCATATTGTCAACTCCTGGTAACTTTTTCATACATAAATATCCCCTGTCCATCATATTCACAGGCATACAATGTCCAGGCTTCTTCATTGAATACACACACAGATCAGATTGTTGAAGATCTAAGAAGTGGTCCAAGGATAATGGTATGACTTCTACAGTGAGATGATTTAAAATCAATTCATATATTGCTGCATGAACATCAATGCTATGTAGAGATATTTTACTCAGAGCACCATCTGCTTGACAAATGAGAAAATGAGTACCATTCTCCAGTGAAATCAGATTAGTGATTAACCAGGAACTTCCTGGCTTTATAACACATCTGACTAGTTGTACTGTATTCTCAGTGATTTCCCATTGCATTGCTGTTTCATGACAACAGGAGACTAGTGTGTTGTTCTTCAAGATGACCATTCTGAATGTTTGTTCTAACATTGAGGTCATGGCATCATTCTCATCACTGCATGGACATCTCAGGGGTTCAAACTTGTTTGCCAAGTTTGGTTCTTCAATAAGATTACCCAGATCATCCTCCATACTGAAAGTCAAAGAAATAGCATCAATAAATTATTAACATGTATTAACATTTTATTAGGATGTATTATTAACATGTATTAACCTTACCTACTATAATTTCAACTGTGACATCTCAGGGGTTCAAACTTGTTTGCCAAGTTTGGTTCTTCAATAAGATTACCCAGATCATCCTCCATACTGAAAGTCAAAGAAATGGCATCAATAAATTATTAACATGTATTAACATTTTATTAGGATGTATTATTAACATGTATTAACCTTACCTACCATAATCAACTGCAAGGTATTGTACTGCCACATAGGGCACCCACCTAATCTTCCTTTATTAGTAAGGTACCTACATAATATTATGTCACAAACTTGCACAAAAATCATACAAGGTATCAATGTACATATTCAATTTTCGTTTCAAGTTACCTTCTATTTTTATTTTTTATCAATCCTTACCTTTTGCTGTTGATGTATAGTTCTGGCAAACAATATGTGAGATCAAGTTACCTTCTATTTTTATTTTTTATCAATCCTTACCTTTTGCTGTTGATGTATAGTTCTGGCAAACAATATGTGAGATTTTTTTTACTAACACAAACTTTTATTCAGTAATTCTCGAAAAAAATCTGTTTAAAATTTCACTTAGAAGAAAACAGAAACCATTTTCACCAAAAATTCTTCCCACAGTCCCCACTAACCTTGGTTTGTTTTCATTTTGAAAATTTAAATTCTTCGCGCGCACTGTGTATCTGATAAGAACATGGGTCCGTTGCAAAGCAAAATTTTTCCTTTCTTAAAAAATGTTTTGTATCATGATTATGACATGGATATGTGTGTTTTGTGTACACTTGATGGTTAGACAAAGGTAACGAATCTCTTTATTAAAAGATTTTCTACAATGAACCAAGAAAATAAAAAATTAAAAAGAGGGTCTTATCACAAAATTTAGAAATATAATATTATTTGTTTATTATTAAATATATTTTATAGAATGAATTATTATTTATGTTACTAAAATGTCCAAAAAATAATTAAATAAAATCTAAAATATATAGACGAATAGATATAATTGAAATTAAATTATTTGAAATATATTATTCACAAAATGTATAATATTGAACTTGAAATAAAACCACAATGTAAGAGACCTACAATACAAAACTTCTTATAGTTAAACCAAAGACAGCTGCACAGAAGCAGTTCAACACACACAAACACAAGGAGAAAGAAGGTGACGAGACAGGATTGACAACTTGCGTCTTTCCACGAGATGTTTGCCACCTCTGAATCTGAATAATCCTAACGAGAAAATACCAATTGAGATATTGTACACAAGACTCTACCCAAGACCTATACACAATATTATAATTAACTTACATCATACAATCCTAACGAGAAAATACCAATTGAGATATTGTACACAAGACTCTACCCAAGACCTATACACAATATTATAATTAACTTACATCATAATCATTTAACACAACAAAATAAAATGAGTAAAAAAAGTTTCAATTATTATTTCATCATTTGCTTGTACGTTGTACAACTTACATATATTTTAGGCGTCCAGAAAAAACGTACCCCAAACTTTAAAACTAGGAAGTAGGTAAAAGTACCTATAAGCAGTCACATCTTTATATCTAACACGAACCACCGATAAGTCTGTGAAATGAATTAATATTTTTCTTATCGTATAATAAAATCTTCTCACTTTATTCCAATAAAATGAGAATCAAAACATTTGAGGCCATCAAATTATTATTTGATCCAGATCTGGGAGTGGCACTTTTTGAGCAAGAAGAGCAGATCATACTTCACAGAGGTAGCAGATAATATTTCAATGAAACTGTAACAAGCTTTATATATTATGGCCAGCAAGATTGATAACTCTACAATAAATTAATATTTAGATACCTACCTAAATCTTACATTTAAAATCGCCCACAGTTCTTTTGGCATATTTTTGCCATCTTTCTTATCTTTTGGCATATTTTTACATTGGGCTTCTGTCAAAAATATGCCAAAAGCCGAAATATTTTATTTAGCAAACATGTTCAACGTCTACTGTAGTTTGAAATTTCATCAATGTGATTAAAAAAATTCTTTCATTAATTTAAAGAAAAGGGACTGAAAAAGAGAATTCCAGAATGGTGGGTAGAGGACAGAATTTTAGAACAAATAGAAATTTATGAATAGAAATTTTCGAAAATTCGAAATCGATCGGAGCTACACGGTAGAATTAATTATAAATGTCTAGTAGCTATTGCCAATATGCCAATATTTAATAATAATATGCTGAGTACGTATACTTTCAATGATAAAAATGTCATATCTTATCCTAAATTTACTCAATAAACTGAATAATAATGTACCCATTCAAATCGATTTCTCTTATCAGAGGGAGAGGTCGATAACTGATCAGACAAGACAGATGGGAAAGAAGAAAGAGAAAGACAGAAAGAAAAGGAGATAAAAATGTTAATAGTCACAGTACTCATGGTGTTTCCGTTTCGGTTGTACAACGGTATTCAGTCAACTTGATGATTGCAAAGGTTACTAGAGGGGGTGAATTTCTTCAAAATCATAATGCTGGAAGCACACAGAAATTGTGATGGTTAGAATTATTTGAACTCATAATACCTATAAGGAGATAAAAATGTTAATAGTCACAGTACTCATGGTGTTTCCGTTTCGGTTGTACAACGGTATTCAGTCAACTTGATGATTGCAAACGTTACTAGAGGGGATGAATTTCTTCAAAATCATAATGCTGGAAGCACACAGAAATTGTGATGGTTAGAATTATTTGTACTCATAATACCTATAGAAAAATCAAACCTATGCCAAACTGTTCAGTACCCTCCCCCTATTATTCCATAAAAAGTCCCAAAAAATCCCGCGTGTGGGCCGCAATTGCGGAAAAACGGCGGAAATTGGTGAAAAAAATCTCGTTTTCCGAACGAATTTCGCATTTATTGGCTAAACGAGTGCCTAAAATGAAAAAAAGTCATAAAAATATGATTTTTAGGAAACACAATTTCCTACAAATTGACACCAATAACCAAATGGCATATTAAGAGAAGGGGGGTATATATAGACCAATTTGGCACAGGTTTGAACTTTTTTTTTGATGCCCACTTTTCCCGTGGGAAAAAGGAGCGCCATCCGAGAACATTAGGTGTATGATAATAGGAGAAATATGGGGTTTCCCCAAAAATCAATTTTTTCAAGCAACAAAAAACAATTATTAGAAAAATGTAATGAACGTTTCTGATGTAAAATTAAATTTCCTTCAATATTTTCCAGGTCAAAAGTTCCTAACTTCAACGGTTTTATGAGAAAAAAGCAGTTGAAATAATTTTTTCTCCAATTTTTTAATTTTGGCGGAAAAATTACCGTTTTACGCGAAAGCGCGTAACTTGGCAACGGTGCATCGTAGCAAAAAGTTATTGGTGTCAAATTGTAGGAAATTATGTTTCCTAAAAATCATATTTTATGACTTTTTTCATTTTAGACACTCGTTTAGCCAATAATGCGAAATTCGTTCGGAAAACGAGATTTTTCCGCCAATTTCCGCAATTACGGCCAAATGTAACGCGGGATTTTTTGGGACTTTTTATGGAATAATACGGGGAGGGTACTGAACAGTTTGGCATAGGTTTAATTATTTTTTTTTTTCTTGATGCCCGGGTAAAATGCTAATTTTACTCTACTACTACCTTAGGGCTCATTTCTGAAGGTAATACTGCTGTCTGTATATGTAAGTGTGTGCAGCACATTTCCATGATTTTCCTATGATATATGATTTTTCCAAAGTTAACTTGTAAAAATTTCAACATCCTTTCGGGAATGGCACTCGGCGCCATTACCTGCACTGATATGATCTTTCAGCATTTCCCACCTCATTAATTTGATACTCTGACCACGCAATAGTTGAGCTCTAAGGATTAGGTGCTAGATAATGTCTTGGACAGATTTTGCCCAATGGTTTAGTGGTTACTACTACCTTCCAAGGCACGGTAGGTGTTCTACTTAACTAAAGGAAGTAATGATGTGCTTTACCAGTGTACATTCAAACAACCAGACATTCAAAGACCTGTTGGAGTTATCGTACTTTTCAGTCCTAAAAACTTGCTCAAGAGACATTGCAGTCTTAAATAGGTATTTGCTGGAGTAAAAAGCCTAAGGTGTGTCCAAACATAGTCGACCGGCCATCGATCCATGTCGACTGAACCGTCCATACTGCTTCGACAACATAGATTCACCTCGTCGATTGACTATTGATTATGTTTGGACACATCTCTGAACAATACTTATAAGAGTAAAACGACTTTTCAGTCCTAGCTGGAGTAAACTTTCCTCAGCAGAGGGACTTGGAATACTCACGCGAAGAGGCAAGGTGAGGTGACTTGTTCGTGTTGAGATGGGGGCCCCAAATTCGTACAGTGCAGTCGTCAGACACGGACGCTATCATCTGATGATAGACAGGGTTCCAGGCGACACAACTGACAGTCCTAGTGTGACCTGACAGGGTGGCTATGGGCAGCTCACGCTTCACGTGCCAAATGTATACCTTGCCGTCTGAACATAGGGGACAGTCGTTTTCATATAGGTAATTAGTATTAACACTATAGTTTGTATTTTGCAACTTGGAATGGAGTAAATTGGAATGGACACGGACGCTATCATCTGATGATAGACAGGGTTCCAGGCGACACAACTGACAGTCCTAGTGTGACCTGACAGGGTGGCTATGGGCAACTCACGCTTCACGTGCCAAATGTACACCTTGCCGTCTGAACACAGGGGACAGTCGTTTTCATATAGGTAATTAGTATTAACTATAGTTTGTATTTTGCAACTTGGAATGGAGTAAATTGGAATGATATTTAAAGGATACTACGAGATTTATTTTGGAGAGGCATACTACGGGATGGGTATGCTACCATACAGACGACAGGAGTCTAATGTGCAAACACATTTTTTTTTTTTTTAAGGAAAAAAGTCAGAGTGGCAGTGAGAAAAATTTGCTATCTGGATAGGTGATTGTCTGAGACAACACATTTTCTGGATTGGGGTGCAATCTTTCGGACCCCCATGAGCTCACGTGACTTGATAGCAGAGTGTTTCTACCTTGAGACTATTGCATACCGTTGATATGACTTTAGCAGTGGCAGTGAGAAAAATTTGCTATCTGGATAGGTGATTGTCTGAGACAACACATTTTCTGGATTGGGGTGCAATCTTTCGGACCCCCCATGAGCTCACGTGACTTGATAGCAGAGTGTTTCTACCTTGAGACTATTGCATACCGTTGCTATGACTTTAAGAACTAAAGGACCGTGTATGATAAATAATAATCTCTTACCTTCACTTCCACTGGCCACAAAGTCTTGATTGGCACCGCCGAAGCAGCTGTGTATGGTAAATTGCCCCTGTGTGACACCTTGGAACTTTCTTAACAGGATTCTGTCCCTCAGGTCCCACAAGTGAACCCCCTGGGTGGACACATTGAGTAGAGCTAGCCTATCTGTAGCGTCGATTGTGAAAGACATCACCGGATGGTCCTCTTGGAGACTGAAAACAATGTGGAATGATTTGGTCCGACAACCCTCACAATTAAGGTGGTTTTCTTCTCCAAAAAAAAAAATGGTTTTTTTTTTTTTAAAAAAAAAAAAAAAAAAAAAAAAAAAAAAAAAAAAAAAAAAAAAAAAAAAAACACGACTAAAAATCAAAAGTGCCAGCCTAGTTAGCTTGGAGTGTAGTGCATCCGCCTTGTAAGCGCTAGGTCGCGGATTCGATTCCCGCCCGGGGAGGATCTTATCCTGAACGGATAAGGTTCGTTCTCGGAACGGCTGGCTTTCTCCTATCTTGTCTTCCTTCTCTCTTCGGTTTCGGAACGATAAGACCTTAGCAGTTACAGTTCCCTCTATCAAACGTAAAAAAAGTGATTCAAACTTAATAATACTTTGAAGTACTTATATGTGCACCTTTATTTAATTTCTATAGGAAATTGAATGAAGGTGAAAAACGGTCTTTCAAAGCCACCTACATCTATACGTTATCGGAAATAAGTGCTCAAAAAATATTCAGCCCCGCCGCTAATCGAACACGGGACTTTTAGGTGGAAAGTCAATGTTTTCACTCGGCTTGAGAAATGTCATAGGCCATGGATAACTATTTATTTATTTAGACTTAGACTCTTTATACAAGAAATTGCAAACAAAGGGCGAAATTATTGCTTGGAGCAATCTCTACCACTCAACCCTGACCATATTACAGCATCTATAGCAAAATTAAATTGTACAATTCAAGATGATCAAGTAGGAATAGTAGGAGAGACTTACAGATTGCTGTCAGTCAGATGTTCAAAGTTGTAAGTCCTAATTCTGTGGTGAGTATCGGCGGCAAGTACTGATTTGCCATCAGAGCGACACCACAGGCAATTCACACGAACCCCTTCCCAGGAGTCCAGAACTTGACCTTCAATATCCTGAAACATAAAACAATTAATTTATTTTACCTTCTTAATTGAGGAGAGTTCAATATAGGTGTACCTACAGAATAAAACCCAATACAGGGTGATATTATTGTCCAGGGAAGAGGGCTGTCTGGGAGAGACTGACAAGAAACGCCAACCCTATTTAAATAGGAAAAGGCGAGGAAGAAGAATTTTACTGTCCAGGAAAATTTCTACTTTTCAAAAACCATTCCAAATTAGGTACATACATATTTAGAAAATCAATTAAGTAAGAACAATAAGTTGTGACCTACCTACTCAAGGTACCGACCCAATGTATTACATACATATTGAGAACTGGACTAGTGTCCCCAACATACAAACTTGATCTCTATCCCATGAACACGAGGTGACAAACCACACTGGACGTTACTTAACATGAGTGTTACTTACACATTGATAGAACTGGCCACGTATGCCTCCACATACAAACTTGGTGCCGTCTCTATTCCATGAACACGAGGTGAGCGAATCTTCAGGCGAGTGGTTCAACTTAACCCGTAGCAGTTCTGTCTCGATATTCCACACCCAGAGTTCATGACAATCCTCAGGTCCGACAACCAGAAGGTGCGAGCTATCTGGAGACCAGGCGAGATAGGCAACCCCTAAGGTGTGACCTGGCATACAAATAAAACAAGTAAAAATCTTTTTTTTTTTTTAGGTTTGATAGAGGGAACTGTAACTGCCAGGATCTTATCGTCCCGAAATCGAAGAGTGTAGGAAGACAGGATAGGAGAAAGCAAGTCGCTCCGAGAACGAACATTATCCGTTCAGGATAAAATCCGCCCCGGGCGGAAATCGAACCCGCGGCCTAGCGCTTACAAGGCAGCCGCGCAACCAACTAAGCTAACTAGGCTGGCAAGATGTATTTTTATACCTATCATTCCTATGCGAACGGCTGGCTTTCTCCTATCTTGTCTTCCTTCTCTCTTCGGTTTCGGAACGATAAGACCTTAGCAGTTACAGTTCCCTCTATCAAAAGTAAAAAAAGTGATTCAAACTAATACTTTGAAGTACTTATATGAGCACCTTTATTCAATTTCTATAGGAAATTGAATTATTTATTTAGACTCTATAAACAAGAAATTGCAAACAAAGGGCGAAATTATTGCTTGGAGCAATCTGTACCACTCAACCCTGACCATATTACAGCATTTATAGCAAAATTAAATTGTACAATTCAAGATGATCAAGTAGGAATAGTAGGAGAGACTTACAGATTGCTGTCAGTCAGATGTTCAAAGTTGTAAGTCCTAATTCTGTGGTGAGTATCGGCGGCAAGTACTGATTTGCCATCAGAGCGACACCACAGGCAATTCACACGAACCCCTTCCCAGGAGTCCAGAACTTGACCTTCAATATCCTGAAACATAAAACAATTAATTTATTTTACCTTCTTAATTGACGAGAGTTCAATAAAGGTGTACCTACAGAATACAACAGATAACCCAATAAAGGGTGATATTATTGTCCAGGGAAGAGGGCTGTCTGGGAGAGACTGACAAGAAACGCCAACCCTATTTAAAAAGGAAAAGGCAAGGAGGAAGAATTTCACTGTCCAGGAAATTTCTACTTTTCAAAAACCATTCCAAATTAGGTACATACATATATCAAGACGCTCACCTGGTAAAAAGGAGGGCGTGGGTTTGATCCCAGCCGAGGCATGGAATTTTATCCTCATTTATTTGAGATTTTGACCACATAATAATGGAGCTCTAAGGGTTAGGTGATAGAAAACGCCTCCGGCGTTAACCTCGCCTAGTGGTTACCTTCCACTCAAGAGTCTATTATTATTATTACACATTTAGAAAATCAATTAAGTAAGAACAATAAGTTGTGACCATTTTTAAAAACCCCCCCCCCCCCCTGTAATAAGGAATCATATGAAGTAAGACAACAAACCGTTCTTGAGATATTTCGTATACAACTTTTTACTTTTTCCCATTTAAGCCTGTAAATAGTACGTACGTACGTACAGACCATGGGCTAAAAACCACTCTTTTGACATCAGGGGATCCCAAAACGTATATTTCCAACCATTTCCCGATTCTGAAAATTTGGACCGATTGCAATCATTACTAGTATAGCTCGCTATATGTACTGTAGTAATAGAAATTAAAAATGGGTTTAGGAGGGGGTACTCACTCTGACAATTTCGTTGTTGATATTTTGTAATATTAACATGACAATCACAAATAATTGGGTCGTACGTACGTACGTTACGTACGTACGTACGTTACGTACAGACCATGGGCTAAAAATCACTTTTTTGACATCAGGGGATCCCAAAACGTATATTTCCAACCATTTCCCGATTTTGAAAATTTGGACCGATTGCAATACTTTCATTACTAGTATAGCTCGCTATATTTATGTACTGTAGTAATAGAAATTAAAAATGGGTTTAGGAGGGGGTACTCACTCTGACAATTTCGTTGTTGATATTTTGTAATATTGACATGACAATCACAAATAATTGGGTACATGCACAATCATATTGAATCCATTTCATTGGACTACTGAAGTTAAGAAACATTGCGTGTGGTTAGTGTATGCATAGGTAACCATCTGAGCAGTTGTATGGGCAGATATGACTTTTCCCAACCCCACAACAGCAGGCTTGGACTACTGAAGTTAAGAAACATTGCGTGTGGTTAGTGTATGCATAGGTAACCATCTGAGCAGTTGTATGGGCAGATATGACTTTTACAACAGCAGGTCTCTGATACTCCTTACCTTCTAGTGTTTTTCTATGCTGGCAGGTAAAAGTGACAGGGTCTACATCCCAAATGATGACCGTGGTGTCTTTAGACCCTGTGGCTAGTTTGAGACCATCGGGAGAGAACTTGCAGAACCAAACTTCATCACAGTGGTCATTCAGGACTTGGGTTGTTTCACAGGGGAATTCCTCTCTGTAAAGTTAGGAGTGGGAGAGTTAAGTTTAGGGGCTCTCTCTCTTTCTCTTTAAATCTTCAATCTAGGTGTGCAGGTTGCAATTGTTTAGGGTGACACCTATGCATAGAACTTGCAGAACCAAACTTCATCACAGTGGTCATTCAGGACTTGGGTTGTTTCACAGGGGAATTCCTCTCTGTAAAGTTAGGAGTGCGAGAGTTAAGTTTAGGGGCTCTCTCTCTCTCTTTAAATCTTCAATCTAGGTGTGCAGGTTGCAATTGTTTGGGGTGACACCTATGCAGGTGTCAGGTGACACCTATGCAGGTGTCAGGTGACACCTATGCAATTGAATATCTATGCATATCTTGTAGGTCCAAGAATAATTTTAAAGATTTTTTACTTTCTTTCAGAAGTACCTACTGATGTATCCAGAAATGTATGAAATAAGAACTTGGTGTTTGGAATGTAAATGATGTTAAAAATATTGAGCATCTACTATTCTTCTTCACATTGCACTCATGAATAAAGTGAGACCAAAGAATACAACAGGGCATACTGCTATATGGGTCAAATACTCATATGATAGAGAGTAAATTCCATGCCTTGGCTGGGATTAGAACAGGTTATAGGTAACTTACTTAGTACAGAGATGATCCACTAGAAGTGACACATTCTCTAGACTTTCATCTACCTTGGTGTTGTGATAAGGACAGTGGTATTTTTGAAGATCAACAGCTTGAGAAAGAAGAGTTTGCAATCTGGAAAACAAGATGATGAATTCTAAGGACAGTGGTATTTTTGAAGATCAACAGCTTGAGAAAGAAGAGTTTGCAATCTGGAAAACAAGATGATGAATTCATATGTATTTATGTATGAACTTGTTCCATTACCTGCACTGATATGATCTTTCAGCATTTCCCACCTCATTAATTTGATACTCTGACCACGCAATAGTTGAGCTCTAAGGATTACGTGCTAGATAATGTCTTGGACAGATTTTGCCCAATGGTTTAGTGGTTACTACTACCTTCCAAGGCACGGTAGGTGTTGTACTTAACTAAAGGAAGTAATGATGTGCTTTACCAGTGTACATTCAAACCACCAGACATTCAAAGACCTGTTGGAGTTATCGGACTTTTCAGTCCTAAAAACTTGCTCAAGGGACATTGCAGTCTTAAATAGGTACTTGCTGGAGTAAAAAGCCTAAGGTGTGTCCAAACATAGTCGACCGGCCATCGATCGATGTCGACTGAACCGTCCATACTGCTTCGACAACATAGATTCACCTCGTCGATTGACTATGTTTGGACACACCTCTGGACAATACTTATAAGAGTAAAACGACTTTTCAGTCCTAGCTGGAGTAAACTTTCCTCAGTACCTCTTTACATTTTTTTTTTTTTTTTTAATATTCTGGGTTTTTTTATTTCATTTTCATTTTACGGACTAGTTTCGCCGGTGAAGGCATCTTCAGTGTTACCCAGAAATAAAAAACCCAGAATATTTTAAAAATAGTGAAGAAGTATACGTTTGTCATTTCAACCTACCTGTATGAACTTGCACTGCATTTTCGGGAGGGGGGGCCTTGCTCCCCTCCACCCCCCTGATGGCTTTGCGTGTTTATTGTGGTTCTAGAGATAGAGCGATCAGTGTGTGAAATGTGAAATGTGAATGAGTGAATGGATCTCGTTCTTATAATATAAGATGTATGAACTTGCACTGCATTTTCGGGAGGGGGGCCTTGCTCTCCTCCGACCCCCTGATGGCTTTGCGTGTTTGCTACATGGGGTTGCTTATATGGTCACACTGCATGCTCCCGGATATCATGCCTGAGTTATGTTTCAAAGAAATGAAAACTCAAAGTGAGAGCAAAATAATAAACGGAGGAAAAGTTTTACTGGCCTACAATTATGTTGACCGTGTATTTCTTATGGGGAACTAAAAAATGGATTCTCAGGAGTTTCCGATTTTACCCAGTATGCAAAAAAAAAGGGAATCCAATGGTGAAAACAGCATCTCCCTAGCTAATCTAGAAGTGGGTTAGAATGTGTATATGTGATTTTAGATACCTGCGAGGTGGAAGCATGACTGTGGGCGGAAGAAATGACTGAAGTTTGTCCATCAATTTGGTTCTGGATTGGGAGCCTTTGCCATCCCATTTTGCTCTCTCTAATAGCTGCTCTACTCCACTACACATCATGAAACTGTCAAATACACAGGCAGGAAAACAAATACATAATTATGTTACTGATCAAATGCTAAGGAGAAGAAATAAGGTTGAGGAGAGATGGAGAAGAGAGGAAGTGAGGTTAGGAGAGACAGGATGAAAGAAGATAAAAAATAAAATTACGGACTTTATAAAAACTATCAAGATGAAAATAAATAGGTATCCCCTACCTATTCTGGATTGGGAGCCTTTGCCATCCCATTTTGCTCTCTCTAATAGCTGCTCTACTCCACTACACATCATGAAACTGTCAAATACACAAGCAGGAAAACAAATACATAATAATTATGTTACTGATCAAATGCTAAGGAGAAGAGATAAGGTTGAGGAGAGATGGAGAAGAGAGGAAGTGAGGTTAGGAGAGACAGGATGAAAGAAGATAACAAATAAAATTACTGACTTTTTAAAAACTTTCAAGATGAAAATAAATAGGTGTCCCCTACCTGCTAAGCTCATGTACTTTGGCTGTGTTATGATTGAGAGGTGTCAGTTCGTTCCGGAGAACATGTAGTGCATCCAAGACTCTGCCATCTTCCAGATATTCGAGATACTTCTGTTCTAATATGAGGAACTTCATCTCAACAAGATCTCCACGAGAGTCTAAGAGGTACTCCAGGTCATTGAGGTCATGGTCAGCTTTGCTCCAATCTCCATCCATAATGTGTTGTCGGAATTTGGCAGCTGATGGGTGATCTAGCTTGCAGCCAGACTCTTGCATAAGAAGGTCTGCAGTGCGGCTGAAAAAGGAATATAGCAATCAAACTTCAGAATGCAGGACTTGGAAAAACTTGTGATAATTATTCAGAAGACATGATCATGAAAAAGAAAAGCTCCTTTCTGCATTTGGCCTAACCCTAAAATAACACTGGTCACTGCTCATTTGAGACAGCTCCATTTTGTAACAATTTTTATTGATTGTGGTTTCTGAACCAGTACCAAATTTGTTTTATGATATTCAACCATTGTTGGCTTATGGAATGGCAGTACTTTTTCAATAGTTAAGTACTTACTGAGATAAATATTGCACCATGTCCTGTAAAAATAATAGGGAGTGTTTCTTCTACTATTCCCTATCTTATGTCTTTATGTAGACTCAAGAGACTTTCTCCAAGGTAGAACAGAGCAAGGAAAGAAGTTTGAGCTACCCAAAGCCAACCTTGTCAGGTACATAATTTTATTTTTGTCTTGAATTTTCAGGATAACATCTATACCTATTGTCCCACCCCTTTTTTCTCTATGCTTTTAAGAAGGGTCTACTTGAAGAAGAGAACAAAGAAAGCACTCACTCAAGTCCAATTGTTCTGAGGTATTGTCCGATGAGGCGTACAATATCTTCATCAGTTCTGGTCATGGTCTTGACGGCAGGGGCAGGCACTTCTCCGTTGATCTCTGGCACCCCATTGTGAGTGTTTCCATTGAGATGGTTGCTAGGGCCACTTCCATTGGCTTGCATGTCTTCCTGACCACTGGCTTGCACAGAAGCGCGAGACTTTTTCAACGGTGGCGGAGCACCGTCGTCCGAATCTCCACTGGAGGCCAGGCTGGCTATAATTGCTCCGTGATCAAACCTTGCCTCTCCACACACAAAGCAAATTCACCCTTTCTTTTCTTTTAGACAAAAAACCAAAAAAATCTCAAGACTTCCCCAAAAGTGACAATCGAGAAACAAAAAACAGCACCGTCGTCCGAATCTCCACTGGAGGCCAGGCTGGCTATAATTGCTCCGTGATCAAACCTTGCCTCTCCACACACAAAGCAAATTGTTCACCCTTTCTTTTCTTTCTTTTGACAAAAAATCACTGCTCATTTGAGACAGCTCCATTTTGTAACAATTTTTATTGATTGTGGTTTCTGAACCAGTACCAAATTTGTTTTATGATATTCATCCATTGTTGGTTTATTGAAAGGCAGTACTTTTTCAATAGTTAAGTACTGAGATAAATATTGCACCATGTCCTGTAAAAATAATAGGGAGTGTTTCTTCTACTATTCCCTATGTCTTTATGTAGACTCAAGAGACTTTCTCCAAGGTAGAACAGAGCAAGGAAAGAAGTTTGAGCTACCCAAAGCCAACCTTGTCAGGTACATAATTTTATTTTTGTCTTGAATTTTCAGGATAACATCTATACCTATTGTCCTACCCCTTTTTTCTCTATGCTCTTAAGAAGGGTCTACTTGAAGAAGAGAACAAAGAAAGCACTCACTCAAGTCCAATTGTTCTGAGGTATTGTCCGATGAGGCGTACAATATCTTCATCAGTTCTGGTCATGGTCTTGACGGCAGGGGCAGGCACTTCTCCGTTGATCTCTGGCACCCCATTGTGAGTGTTTCCATTGAGATGGTTGCTAGGGCCACTTCCATTGGCTTGCATGTCTTCCTGACCACTGGCTTGCACAGAAGCGCGAGACTTTTTCAACGGTGGCGGAGCACCGTCGTCAGAGAGAGAGAGAGAGATAGATAGATAGATAGATAGATAGATAGAGAGAGAGAGAGAGAGAGAGAGAGAGAGAGAAGGTGCTGGAATTCCGAGGCGTTGCATACCAGAGGCGGCGTTTGTTCTCTTACTTCTCTCTCTCTCTCTGTCTGTCTCCTTGGATAATTTTCTTTCCCTCTTTCCTGTATACAGAATTCCTCCTCTGTATATGGAATTCCTCCCTCCTTCCTGTAAGCTAATGGTAACCAACAGAGCTCAGTTCCTAACCAACTTGCAGTTTTTTTGCCAACACAGTCGTCCCAGTCAAAGGCTCAGAAATCCACATGGAAAAGGGTAGGACGAGTTACTGTCAATGTGGGGGATGGGGGCACCTAGCATGCTACGAAGGCTATTCGGCAAATCCCCCAATCCTTTCAACACGATTAGACACGGAAAAGAGGAAGACTAGGAAGAAAAGAAGAAGTTAAAGCCACATTGCTGGAATTCATATCAGCTTGTGATTTGCCTGAGATGACAGTAAGTTTTAAAAGTCCAATACTGACTCTAATCGCAGTGGATAGGGTGCTTGTCAGTCTAAAAGTCGCTAGGTAGGTACTAGTCTTTTATGTTTATTTATGTACCAACCTACCTAGGTAATAGGTACTATCTATTTTCTCTTTTTCTTGTATTTTGTATTATCCTACTTTATTTTATGTTGTATTTTTTTCCTTTGTTTTAAAAAATTTAAGCAAGGTTTTATTGTATATAACATTTTCACCTATGTTGTACCAAATACATAAGACCTTGTTTGGACTGCGGGAGTAAAGGGACTTTTCAGTCTCATTCTGGCAGTGGCAGGACTTTTCAGTCTCATTCAACCCCGTCTGTACACGGGAAAAGGCGAAGAAAAAGAAAAGGAGTGGGTACTTATTCTCAGTATTTTATAGGTAGGTAAGTACCTAGTTTTATAGGTAAGTACGTATAGTAGGTACTCTCCATAGTACCGAACAAGGTACTCCGAGAAACAAAAAACAACTGTTTAGAACTATGGACGATCAGCTGTTCTTGTTTTGTCGTATTGGTGACGTCATAAATAATCGTGACGTCTGCAAGTCAATCCAAAATGGCTGCGATGTTCATTCTTTCAATGCATTTTGCATACTTGCGAGTTATATTTCAGGCGTAATTTGAGAGCTGGGTAGTTTCATTTCTTCTTGTTTCGTCCAAATCCAAAACATTCTGTACTCGTCCATCAGCTGATATTTCAGGCGTAATTTGAGAGCTGGGTAGTTTCATTTCTTCTTGTTTCGTCCAAATCCAAAACATTCTGTACTCGTCCATCAGCTGCTGTCTATCTGCAGCAAAAGATGAACCTCATTTTCTCCATTTTTAGGTAAGCTAAAGGCTCGTTCCCACTTGTGAGTTTTATCCGAATTTTTCCGAATGTCCAGTAGGCAATTGATTTAAATGAGTGTTCTCTCTACGCACGACATGATTTTTTTTCCGAACGACAAGTGGGAACGTTCCGATAGAGAAAAAATTACCTTTGGTTCTGGCACTGAAACTTTTCACCTGAAAGAGCTTACCAAAAGGTAAGCTGGTGGTTTTCAGGCGTAATTTGAGAGCTGGGTAGTTTCATTTCTTCTTGTTTCGTCCAAATCCAAAACATTCTGTACTCGTCCATCAGCTGTCTATCTAGAAAGGACAACAAAAAGATGAACCTCATTTTCTCCATTTTTAGGTAAGCTAAAGGCTCGTTCCCACTTGTGAGTTTTATCCGAATTTTTCCGAATGTCCAGTAGGCAATGTGATTTAAATGAGTGTTCTCTCTACGCACGACATGATTTTTTTCCGAACGACAAGTGGGAACGTTCCAATAGAGAAAAAATTACCTTTGGTTCTGGCACTGAAACTTTTCAACTGAAAGAGCTTACCAAAAGGTAAGCTGGTGGTCTCTTAGGCAATCATTCTGATGAAAGACCTAGGTAGGTAGGTACCTCTACACATTATTTAGGACCTTCCATACAAGGACCCCGGCCCTGCACCCTGGTTGGCATGTTAGGTACTCTTGGAATGTAATGTTTATGTTGAATGGGAATATCTTCTTCAGTGCCTAAAGTTAGAGATCCCCTGCACCCCAATTAAAAAGTAAATACCAAAACCTAACCAGTTGAGGTTTAAAAAAGTAGGTACCTACCTTATAGGTACTTTCTTCAGTGCCTAAAGTTAGAGATCCCCTGCACCCCAATTAAAAAGTAAATACCAAAACCTAACCAGTTGAGGTTTATAAAAGTAGGTGCTTACCTTATAGGTACTTCTTCTTCATTTACTTCTTCATTTTGAGGCATGGGGTCGAATTTAAAATTTACTGAAATTTCAGGTCTTTGCCTTGGCTTGAGGCTGCTAGACCGATAAGAAGAGAAACATTCGGTTCAATTGACATCTCCACCAATGTTTAATATCTCATTGGTGGAGATGCCAAAACTACAACCCCATCACCACTTCCAATCACATTGCCTTCAATTGAGAATTTGTTTATTTATGTACCAACCTACCTAGGTAATAGGTACTATCTATTTTCTCTTTTTCTTGTATTTTGTATTATCCTACTTTATTTTATATTGTATTTTTTCCCCTTTGTTTTTAAAAATTTAAGCAAGGTTTTATTGTATAACATTTTCACCTATGTTGTACCAAATACATAAGACCTTGTTTGGACTGCGGGAGTAAAGGGACTTTTCAGTCTCATTCTGGCAGTATAAACAGGGTATACCTATTCTATTCTATTCTATCTAGTTTTATAGGTAGGTACATAGTTACTTATAATGGGTACCTAGTCAGCCCATAGCAATCACCCTAGTTAGTACCTACTGATTGAGAGGCTGACGAAAAAACCCCAACCCCGTCTGTACACGGGAAAAGGCGAACAAAAAGAAAAGGAGTGGGTACTTACTCTCAGTATTTTATAGGTAGCTAGGTACCTAGTTTTGTAGGTAAGTACGTATAGTAGGTACTCTCCATGCGACTATTGTGGACACAGCTTTACGTTGGTATATTTTTTGACGTCTTTCATATATGTTATCCCTTTGCCATCCTTTCCCTGTCCCTGTCATATTTTGACAGTCCCAGAAACCCAAACTGATACATCATTGTCCCGTCTCGGGATTGTTTTGGTTTCCAATGTGGGGGATGGGGGCACCTAGCATGCTACGAAGGCTATTCGGCAAATCCCCCAATCCTTTCAACACGATTAGACACGGAAAAGAAGAAGACTAGGGCTTTTGATGAAATTCATAACAGCTTGTCAATTATAATATTGTAAGGTACTTCGGAATCGCCATCTGTAACGTGATTTGCCTGAAATGGCAGTAAGTTTTAAAAGTCCAATACTGACTCTAATGGCAGTGGATAGGGTGCTTGTCAGTCTAAAAGTCGCTAGGTACTAGTCTTTTGACCTATGCATTTGAATATCTATGCATATCTTGTAGGTCCAAGAATAATTTTAAAGATTTTTTACTTTCTTTCAGAAGTACCTACTGATGTATCCAGAAATGTATGAAATAAGAACTTGGTGTTTGGAATGTAAATGATGTTAAAAATATTGAGCATCTACTATTCTTCTTCACATTGCTCTCATGAATAAAGTGAGACCAAAGAATAATAGTCTTTTGAAACACATGTACAAAAGTTTGACTCTAATATAGGTAGATAATAGGTACTTATGTATTTAATATGTAGTAAATACATATGAATGGCATCTGTACATATTCGTAGTATATCAAGCAGAGAGGAATGTTAATGATACGGATATATATAATGTACATAGGTACTATGGTAGAGATGGCACCTCATGTCCTAGGCCGCCTCTAGAGCCAGTATAGAGTATAGCCTTCATGTTGGAATGTAGTCTACTGGGGGCGGCTCATAGGTCCAAGTTCCATAAGTCTAGGTGTCATCAGGGACCACAATTAGGCTGAGTGGAACAGGAAAACTCAGGCTCCCTTTGGGTTCTATCCTGGATTTTTCTTGTTTTCAATAATTTAAACAAAGTCTCAATTGAAAGCAATGTGATTGGAAGTGGTGATGTGGTAGTTTTGACATCTCCACCAATGAAATATAAAATATTGGTGGAGATGTCAATTGAACCAGATATTTCTCTTCTCTTGATGTCCGTGTTTGTAAGCTTCATTTTGTAAACCAAAAAGAAGTCATCTAAGCTTAGAGGAGATATTTTGAAATGAGAAACAGAAACAAAATGAAGGTGGATAATGACATCTCCACCAATGAAATATAAAATATTGGTGGAGATGTCAATTGAACCAGATATTTCTCTTCTCTTGATGTCCGTGTTTGTAAGATTCATTTTGTAAACCAAAAAGAAGTCATCTAAGCTTACAGGAGATATTTTGAAATGAGAAACAGAAACAACATGAAGGTGGATAGTGTGGACATTAAAGCCAGTGAACAGAATAACCTCTTGTCTCTGGTAGAACCAGACCTACTACACCACTATAGTACCAGATACCAGATCTAGAACCTAGAGCCACACAGCTAAGGAATGTGGTTTTCCCCACCACACCATGACTGGTCCGCGCAACACAGTAGCTGCCTCTCTACCTCTCTGCTTTGCCCAGGCAATGCCTTAGCCCGGCAACAAGAATCTATTTCTTCATTTATTATTCTTCTTCTTCCAAATCAAGGAATTCTTACTGGTGAAGGGGAAACGCTGTAGAGTTCCGTGGAGTGTGCTGCGAAAAGTTTCCCTCCATTGCATTCTGAACAAGATCCGAATATCACGTGCTTTTGCGGAGATTTTTTTGTTGTTGTTGATCCGTCGGTCATTGTCATTTATGTGTGCAATAATTCTTCTGGTTTGTGTACATTTTCTTTAATTTTTATTGTTGTTTTTTTCCCGATAGTATTTTTTCAGTTCATTTTCAAACACGTTGTGGATTTTCGTTTACTAACGCGTATTTCGTTTTCTTTTTTATTTGGGATACATTGGGGAGAAAGTGATTGGATACCGTCCTATTGGAAACCATGTGCATTGGATTATCATGTGATTGTTATAATATGCCATGATAAAATAACAAAGTTTGTCTTTCTTATCACATATTTTTTTTTTTCCTAACCAAAATTTTCTTGTCACAAATTAGCAGTGAATTTAAATTTATTTTTTAAACAGTACTTTTAGACATACTCGTACAATCTGCACTTACCTACTGTACTACTATACATTTTTTTCCCATTCAAAGAAATGGTTTTGATACATGCTTTTACCTTTTTATTCCTAACCAAAATTTTCTTGTCACAAATTAGCAGTGAATTTAAATTTATTTTTTAAACAGTACTTTTAGACATACTCGTACAATCTGTACTTACCTACTGTACTACTATACATTTTTTTCCCATTTAAAGAAATGGTTTTGATACATGCTTTTACCTTTTTTAATTAACTTAACCTACACTTAAGCCTTACCCAAATACCTATTTTGTTATTTAACTAAATTTCTTGTACCCATGTAGGTAGATACCTAATGATTCCATACCTGGCTGACTTGAGATATATTTTCTCCTCAAATATTTAGGTGTCTAAAGCTATTAAAATTAGTAATCAAAGACATCACTAATGATTTTATGATTATGTATCACCACTTACTTTAATGGTTTCATGATTAGTTCAATAACAAATTAATTTTGTATTGAATGCTAAGTACAAACCTAACTATTTGTATAGGCACAGTAGGTACCAATGGTTTCATGATTAGTTCAATAACAAATTAATTTTGTATTGAATGCTAAGTACAAACCTAACTATTTGTATAGGCACAGTAGGTACAGTGTTAATTTTTAATGACTCCAATTTGCGTTCAAATTAGAGTTGACTACCTCATCAAAACAAAAATACACATGTTGGTACATAAAGATTACGTTCGACACTACCTTTTTACACTTTAAATATTAATTAAATTTCATCTTCTCCTCACAGAGAATATGTCAAATAAATAAGAAATATATTAAAGAAAATAATGCTTTCATAAAGTGAATTTATTATACTTGAGTGATAATCTGGTGGATTTTAAAGTGAGTGCATCTTACCTTTACTGATCGGATTACCACATTGGATACCTTATCATTTGGATTATCTACACTTACCTGGATTACTTACCTCACTCATTCAGCAATGCACTTTCAGCGGGTTCGGACATATTTTGGAATGATTTCTTAAAATTGCCCAGCGAAGGTAAGCATAAAAAAATATGTACGATGTACGAGTAAAGCTGTGTCCACACATAGTCGACGGCCGTCGATCAACCGTATACGGTTTTAGTCGATACCTCACTCATTCAGCAATGCACTTTCAGCGGGTTCGGACATATTTTGGAATGATTTCTTAAAATTGCCCAGCGAAGGTAAGCATAAAGGAATATGTACGATGTAGGAGTAAAGCTGTGTCCACACATAGTCGACGGCCGTCGATCAACCGTATACGGTTTTAGTCGACATCGATCGATGGCCATGGAGTACGTGTGGACACAGCTTAAGATGAAAGGGGCTGTCTTTTGTCTCTCAGAGGAAATGAACCTAAGGGTTTCTCAATGTATAATTAGGACAGTATAAGATAGAAGGTAATGAATGAAATAGACTGATGGAAACAAAGGTTAGGGTATTAAACAGACACTTCTACAACGTGCTTATAGCTTTGTTTTTGTACTTTTCGTGTACATTTTCAGGTTAGGGTATTAAACAGACACTTCTACAACGTGCTTATAGCTTTGTTTTTGTACTTTTCGTGTACATTTTCGAAGAAGAAGAATAACAGATATTTGAACACTCAGTTTTAAAATCTTTTCACCCATACTAAGAGCTACAGGTCAAAGGTTAGGGTATTAAACAGACACTTCTACAACGTGCTTATAGCTTTGTTTTTGTACTTTTCGTGTACATTTTCGAAGAAGAAGAAGAATAATAGATGTTTGAACACTCATTTAAATCTTTTCATCTATACTAGAGCTACAGGGATCTACCTACAATAACAAATCACAAAAGAACTACGGAAGAAATAATTACAGTCCCTGTTGAATCCTGATTGTTAACAGAGGTTTACAAAAGTGGGATGTTTGACGTCTCCACTACCGCTTACCTTTTCTAAACTACGGAAGAAATAATTACAGTCCCTGTTGAATCCTGATTGTTAACAGAGGTTTACAAAAGTGGGATGTTTGACGTCTCCACTACCTACCTTTTCTGGGTACCCAAAAGAAATTCTATTAATAATTAATTTAGTGGAGATGCTCTTTTGACCAATCTACCATCTGCAAACCACAATCTACCATCTGCAAACTCAGGTACGCCTGATCAGGTCCGCCAGTAAGGTCTACCTGATGAGCTCACACTAAGTATCAGGTAGACCTGAGAGGTACGCCTGAACAGCTTCGCCTGTCAGGTCTACCTGATACCTGATGAGCACACACACTATGAGGTAAACCTGACGTCCCTGAAAATTGATCTACTGATCTGAACGCACGGAAGTACGCCATCTCCAGGCCAAATTCCAGTAAGCACGCCTGATGTGTATCCTTACACGAACCGATTCGGCAGGTTTTCCTCATCTTTAACGATCGGGTTCCTCTGAAGATAAACTTTTAAAATTCAGAGTTTCAGACAACCGTCTGACGGTCTGATGTGATGGCAAAGTCCGAACGTGTGTGGAAGCCAGGCCAGGCTATCTTATCAACGATTAAAATTTACTGAAATTTCAGGTCTTTGCCTTGGCTTGAGGCTGCTAGACCGATAAGAAGAGAAACATTCGGTTCAATTGACATCTCCACCAATGTTTAATATCTCATTGGTGGAGATGCCAAAACTACAACCACAACACCACTTCCAATCACATTGCCTTCAATTGAGAATTTGTTTATTTAAAGCACGCCTGATGTGTATCCTTACACGAACCGATTCGGCAGGTTTTCCTCATCTTTAACGATCGGGTTCCTCTGAAGATAAACTTTTGAAATTCAGAGTTTCAGACAACCGTCTGACGGTCTGATGTGATGGCAAAGTCCGAACGTGTGTGGAAGCCAGGCTATTCAGACAGTTTGAAGTGATGGAAAAGTCTGAACGTGTGTGAAAGCCAAGCGTTTTAGACGGTCTGATGCGATGGCAAAATCGGGACGTGTGTGTGGCTCGTATTATCCGTAGGTAGCCAGATCTATGTACACATAGATACCTAAGGTAACTAGATAGCTGCCTGACTAGTGCTCCACTTGAAGATAGTTATTATCTCACACTGTAGGGAGAAAGTGATCTGAGTGATCCGATATCTAAGCTAGTCCTGAGTCAGAATGCTAAGCAAGCCTCATAGGTACCTACGAGTACTCAGGTCTACGTGAGTATACGGGAAAATAATATCGTAGGTATTTCAATATGTATTGTTTTAAGTTCAATATGGAAAATATAGGGAGAAAGTGATCTGAGTGATCCGATATCTAAGCTAGTCCTGAGTCAGAATGCTAAGCAAGCCTCATAGGTACCTACGAGTACTCAAGTCTACGTGAGTATACGGAAAAAATAATATCGTAGGTATTTCAATATGTATTGTTTTAAGTTCAATATGGAAAATACTTTGCTTCCAAAATTGGTTTCATCCAGAGATATATGTCGGGAATTTTATTGCTAAAAAATCATTCCTAAAGAAAATTCATGCAGAAGGGAAACACTTTTGATACAATGCAATCTTGAATGCGTTGAAAGTTAAAATTAGCTCATTTGTTTAGCTCAATTTTGTACAGAGCCAGCATCCTAATCTTTCTTCAGTTGAGGGACATTTTTGTCTCATCATCACAGCAGTATTATGTAAAATAATATCTTCGGACCCCTGTTTAGAAGAACTAGAGGTCTATCAAAATCATTCCTAAAGAAAATTCATGCAGAAGGGAAACACTTTTGATACAATGCAATCTTGAATGCGTTGAAAGTTAAAATTAGCTCAATTTTGTACAGAGCCAGCATCCTAATCTTTCTTCAGTTGAGGGACATTTTTGTCTCATCATCCCAGCAGTATTATGTAAAATAATATCTTCGGACCCCTGTTTAGAAGAACTAGAGGTCTATACTAAAGATCTACCGATTCAGTGTCATCAATTTTGGCACTTGGCTTATTTAGATTACCCTAACTGGGGGACTTTAAACTGGGAGTACTCGTATACCAGCCTGAATTCCCCTTGCTAAAGAAATAGCAAAGGTTGAGTGCGAAGGGCATCCACTCGTAAAATTTGTAGCCAAAACCAAATGTCAGCCCAAAGCAATCACCCTAGTTAGGGCTGATTGAGAGGCTGAAGAAAAACGCTCACCCCGTCTGTACACGGGAAAAGGCGAAGAAAAAGAGCTTATTTAGATTCAGTTCATATGTAGGTATATTATCAACAAAACTGGCAACTCTGAATGAACACACTTTACTTGCGTGAAGTATAGGCTCGTCACCTTTCAAGTAAGGATCTATATTATCAACAAAACTGGCAACTCTGAATGAACACACTTTACTTGCGTGAAGTATAGGCTCGTCACCTTTCAAGTAAGGATCTATATAGGTATACATGACATGAGATTATATATAGAGAATACCTGAACCAACTCGACAAACCACTCCATGGCGAGTTCGATAAGATTAAATTTAAGTCATAGTAAAGAGTATGTTGCTTGATACCATGTTCCCTCCAGTCACATGCTTAGGCTATTTCAGTGGTTCTGCTAAACTGCATGGTGTGTGTGTCCCCGGCTGATTCGACATAGTCACAACAGACCAAGAGCTCAGTCTCAGTTGTTAGCTCAGTGAACTTCGGATCTGGAAGTTGGTAGCTCGTGTGAGGTCGAGACAACAGACCAAGAGCTCAGTCTCAGTTGTTAGCTCAGTGAACTTCGGATCTGGAAGTTGGTAGCTCGTGTGAGGTCGAGACTTCATAATTACTTCATACACAAAAAGTGCTTAGGTGTAGGGGCAAACAGCCCTAAAGGATGGTTTAAGCTTCTACCAATCTACGAGGGTCGAGTCGTAAATTTTGAGTATTCAGGAATAGGTAATTTTAATAATTTTGATGATGAGCATTTATTTTTCATCAGATTGTTATTTGGCAGATTCTTTGATTAGCTTAACCATCGGAATTGGACTATGAAACCAAGCTTTTTTCCTTAGTTTTAGGCTTTTAGGTTTTTCTAGGTTCCTCTTATAGTTTTGTGCAAACCGAACCAGTTTGTGCAAATGGCCTGAGCTGATTAGCTTAACCATCGGAATCGGACTATGAAACCAAGCTTTTTTCCTTAGTTTTAGGCTTTTAGGTTTTTCTAGGTTACTCTTATAGTTTTGTGCAAACCGAACCAGTTTGTGCAAAAGGCCTGAGCTGTGGTATTAAGTTCATAATGCTGTTTTTATGGAAAAAGTTCCTTAAGGGTGTCGGCCATTGGGGGTTTTACTTAGTTATAGACCGGGGCCCGGGGGTTTGGATACCACTGGGACTGGTGCAAGCTACTCGATATTCAATCTGGTTTGCTCAATGCTCAACTTACTGGTCAACTTGTCTTCCACGTTAGTGCAAGTTTGAGATTCTTAGTTATAGACCGGGGCCCGGGGGTTTGGATACCACTGGGACTGGTGCAAGCTACTCGATATTCAATCTGGTTTGCTCAATGCTCAATATACTGGTCAACTTGTCTTCCACGTTAGTGCAAGTTTGAGATTACCTAAAGCTGGGTACACACGATGAGTCCATTCGGCTCCAGTCCATTGTCAACAGTCGAAATGGATTAAAGTCGGATCATGTGCAAGAGACAAACGGCTAGTGCACGAGACCATCAAAAAAAGCAAGCGCTTGTTTCCAAACTGCACTAAGTTTTGACAATTGGAAAACCTTGGACGTGGATTTCTTTACTAATATGGGTGGAAACTTTGAATTCTTGTATTGATTGCTAATGCTAGTTTATACATATTTGAACACACTGGCATTTTTTATTTACTAATTCCCGAGTTTACAGTCTCAAGGTATGTCCAAGCATAGTCGATCGCATCGACAAGATAGATTCACCTCTTCACCTCGTTGATCGACGAGGTCGACTATTGTGGACACAGCTTTACGTTGGTATATTTTTTGACGTCTTTCATATATGTTATCCCTTTGCCATCCTTTCCCTGTCCCTGTTCCTGTCATATTTTGACAGTCCCAGAAACCCAAACTGATACATCATTGTCCCGTATCGGGATTGTTTTGGTTTCAGACGTTACCGGTACGGGATGTAAAGCATGCGCAATTGCTCTGTCAGTGCGCCAGTACAGTGCTGTAACGCTGCTGAGTTATCCGCACCGGGTCTAAGATTCGTCGCCGTTCATCTTCTCACCAAACAAGTCTTGTACTTCATTGTCGAGGTAAGTGATTCCAATGGTATTGTTATCTATTAGCCTACCTATTACTTTTGTTTCAGCATCAGGATTAGCAAATAAAAAAGTACCTACTCTCAATTAATAGGTCCCACACAAACTCAATATTTTTACATTAGGTAGAAACACTCTACTATCACGTCACGTGAAGTCATGGGGACTTGGAGAGTCAGAAAGATGCTGTTCAAAGTTTTCTCATAATCTTGTAGGTAATTATTTCGTTCAGGACAGCCACACTACCATCACGGTACGGACAGCCAAACTACCATCACGTTACGTAACGTGACGGAACGTGAGGGTGTTGTGGTTGTCGTGAACGAAATTACCTACAATATTATTGAAAAACTTTGAACTACATACGTATTTACTTTACATATAATTATACATAGGTGTGTGTTTGATTTATTCGGAATTCAACTTCTAGAAATCTCTCTATGAAAAGTTTAATCCATAGAACCATTATCAAACCATTATTTCAACACGTATTATAGGTACCTGTGTATATCCTCGTATAAGATAAAATCATATCCAATATACTACTTTAAATATCCTGCAGTGATCCCCCCTCCATATTCACTTCCACCTAAGGATGAACAGGAAGTACCTCCCCTGGTTCTGAAAATCCTAAGCTCTGAACTATTGTCTGTATTCAGGGGTCATTCTGATGAGTACAGAGAGAATAGAATAGAATATACCGTGTTTATAAATACTGTCAGAACGAGACTACAATATCCCTTTACCCTTGCAGTCTGCAGTCTAATCTAGCCTGGGCTAATTTTATACTAGAATCATTAGAGCAACTTTTACGTTGTTGAAAAATCTGGTGTGACCATCACATGGCTTTCCAAATTGTTCATCTTATCCGAGGGTTTCAAGTACTGTTTTGGGGTAGGTGTTCTTTTCCCATACCTTTTTCGATATCTCTAACCGTTTATGGTCTATTTTGAGTTTTGAGGGATTCCTTATTTCAGGCTGTATATTGCAGTTTGGGTTTGGTCCGTAAGGCCCCTAATTCTGTCCCTGATCTGTTATGACGTCACATAGTAACATGCTGAGGGTTTAATTGTGATTTCCTGAGCCTGTAGGTTAATTGTTTCCAAATCCCAAACTCTAATACGTCATTGATTTACTGCAGGCAGGTATGTACAGACCTATAGTTATTTAAGTAAATCCTTCGAAGATAGGCTAAGGAAGCGTGCCACACCTTTAGTACCTAAGCATTGGTAGGTATCTATTAATTAGGTATTGCCATGTGTGTCTAAATTTCGTAACTTTGTACGTATATTTTTCATTCAAATACATACCTAGTTCTGCATACAAAAACACCAAACTTGACCCATTCAATACGTATGTAATGTTCCGGGACAGATTATAGACTTTTGGGCCAATTTCAGGGTCGAAAAGTATTCACTACAAAGTCCGTATGTAGCTGATGCCTCTCATTAAAGTTTTAAATATACATATCTATAAAGATATCAGCCTAACCATGTTGTTGCACTTATTTGGGTATGGATGGATGGTCTTATGTGAATTCCATGCTGGTCAAATTTTAGATGCCGAAAAAGTATATTTTCCATACTCAGTGCCTTAACCTTTTGTCGGAATTCAGGTCTCCTACTGAGCTTCAAGTAGATTCTGAGATATCCAAACACTATAGTAGGTACTATAGTGTAAATCGAACAGTTCAAGATTACATGTGCTTAAGAAGAAGATATGCACAGACTTTGGACCATTTGTTTCAAAGTTCAATATTCTTCTAAACCAAAATCCTCGCATTCCATTCCAGTGAACATTCCATAATATACCGATACCAGCTCTAGATCTTCTTTTGAACCAACAAAGAGTGACCCAAGTGAGGTAGACACCTATCCTGGGTATTAATGATAATTTGATAACTTTACCGTTTGTGTTGGTCGTAACATTACGGGCTCGGGGGTCGGTCTTATGTGTTATGTGATAATTTGTCGAGAGCTGTACAAAAAGTGAGACCTAGCATTCTTCTCACTCAGGGATGTTGCATATCGTACCACACAATTTAGTGTACAGTTCTCTAGTCTTCACGTTAATAATAAAAGCGGCACTCTTGTGATCACCGCCTTGACAAATAATAAGCCACGCCAGACATTCGTAAACACACTGTATATGTTACCTGTTATGTTTAAAGGTGACCCTGAACATTGTGTTTATCTTGCGTCCATAAGGTGAGAGCGATGTGGTTTGAGGTTTTCAAAACATAGTTGAAATTCCTCGATGCCAGCAAACGGGAACCTTCAAACGGGCAGTTCCAAGTTGTTATCTTGGCTGTGATGTATTTGTGTAGGCGACTAACCATACTTCCATGTGTAGAGCATTGCCCGCTCTGTCACCACTGAGGAAAGTTATATGAGTTTTATTTTGTTATGGAAAAAATGTACCAGACCAGTTTGCGTTCAAAGACAAACATAGCGAGAGATCGGAAAACCTTGGACGTGGATTTCTTTACTAATATGGGTGGAAACTTTGAATTCTTGTATTGATTGCTAATGCTAGTTTATACATATTTCGAACAGGTTAATTTTTGAATTTTACAACATTTTTACACCATTTTTGGTTGAATTAGACGAGGAGACATGTCCTGCGTTAACTAATGTGATCTCTTTATGAAGCCACTGAAACAAAATCCCTTCTTCCATATTACACCGAATTATTGACCTAATCAATTTGATTTTGATCCTGATTTCAGCCGAAAGCCCGCACAAAGGAGTTGCTACAGAGAACATGCCAGCACCTCTCGTCACAAGGAATGCTTGGAGCAGACCTGTTCGGTTTAGCCACAGATTTAGGTAAGTTGGTTCAACCCTCTTCTTTTTCTTCGCCTTTTCCCGTGTACAGACGGTGTCGGAGTTTTCCGTCAGCCTCTCAATCAGCCCTAACTAGGGTGATTGCTTTGGGCTGACATTTGGCTACAAATTTTATGGATGCCCTTCGCACTCAACATTTGCTATTTCTTTAGGCTGGTATACTCCCTGTTAATAGTCCCCCAGCCAGACTAAGCTGGTCTACTCGATGCTCGATGTTTAACGTCCACCAGTCAGACGGGTTGAAGTTGGTTCAACCCTACACTGGAAAAATTCCACCTTGAACTTCTAGGACCTATAGGGCATTTAACAAACCAGGTCAATATTAGGCGTGAATCATTGGATTCCAAAGTGCAAATGGCATATGTATGTACGTATGCTGCTAATTTGATTAAAAATAAAATACTTAATTAATACTCGTATATTCGAACATTTAACTACTCAGACTAACTGAGCGAATAGAAAAATCATCAATTCTGAAGAACTAAACTAGGTAGGTACATACGGACATAGGTACATACATTGTTTAACGTCCACCAGCCAGACGGGTTGAAGTTGGTTCAACCCTACAATGGAAAAATTCCACCTTGAACTTCTAGGACCTATTAGGGTATTTAACAAACCAGCTCAATATTAGGCGTGAATCATTGGATTCTAAAGTGCAAATGGCATATGTATGTACGTATGCTGCTAATTTGATTAAAAATAAAATACTTAATTAATACTCGTATATTCGAACATTTAACTACTCAGACTAACTGAGCGAATAGAAAAATCATCAATTCTGAAGAACTAAACTAGGTAGGTACATACGGACATAGGTACATACACACTACTCAGACTAACTGAGCGAATAGAAAAATCATCAATTCTGAAGAACTAAACTAGGTAGGTACATACGGACATAGGTACATACATATACTACTGCAGAGTACATTCATACGAGTACCTAAAGTACTGACAAGACTTCTTCATACCAGCAATAGGCTATAGGAACCTATAATGAACGCCAACCAGAATACCAGAGTATCAGTGACTCGCTGAGGTCTAGTAACTTTAGGGTCTAGGATTCCGAGGTATTTCATGGTCATCCACTGCCGAAATTATACAGGGTGTCCACCAAACTAGCTGAACCATATGAAATTGATTCCCAAGTTCAACTTATTGTTCCATTACAAATTTTCGTCAGTAAATGGTTTCTTCAAATTGAATTGATCCCGAGGCCAAGGAAAACCTAGACCCTTGACAAATGGAGTGCGCTTGAAGGCATGTGATGTGTTCCAATCCACTCGCCCCACCTACCTACATATAATATCACGGGGCCCACTCAGCCTCGTGAGGAAAATGAGTAGCTATGACATGTAAATGCGCATAGCGACCGGTGCCAGCATGGTAGGTAAACATTCTTTGTTTAGGATTGAGATATGTATTGGGAAAAATCCTACAATGCTGCAGTGAGCACCAAAGTTGTGACATAATAACACAAAGAAATTGCATTTACATTTACATTTTTTTTTTCATTGTTTTGGTTTCAGACGTTACCGGTACGGGATGTAAAGCATGCGCAATTGCTCTGTCAGTGCGCCAGTACAGTGCTGTAACGCTGCTGAGTTATCCGCACCGGGTCTAAGATTCGTCGCCGTTCATCTTCTCACCAAACAAGTCTTGTACTTCATTGTCGAGGTAAGTGATTCCAATGGTATTGTTATCTATTACTCTATTAGCCTACCTATTACTTTTGTTTCAGCATCAGGATTAGGAAATAAAAAAGTTCTACTCTCAATAGGTCCCACACAAACTCAATATGTTTACATTAGGTAGAAACACTCTACTATCACGTCACGTGAAGTCATGGGGACTTGGAGAGTCAGAAAGATGCTGTTCAAAATTTTCCCATAATTTTGTAGGTAATTTTTTCGTTCAGGGCAGCCACACTACCATCACGTTACGTCACTTTACGGACAGCCAAACTACTATCACGTCACGTAACGTGAGGGTGTTGTGGTTGTCGTGAACGAAATTACCTACAATATTATGGAAAAACTTTGAACTACATACGTATTTACTTTTACCAGACATACCTAGTAGACATACCTAGGTGTGTGTTTGATTTATTCGGAATTCAACTTCTAGAAATCTTTCTATGAAAAGTTTAATCCATAGAACCATTATCAAACCATTATTTCGACACGTATTATAGGTACCTGTGTATATCCTCGTATAAGATAAAATCATATCCAATATACTACTTTAAATATCCTGCAGTGATCCCCCCTCCATATTCACTTCCACCTAAGGATGAACAGGAAGTACCTCCCCTGGTTCTGAAAATCCTAAGCTCTGAACTATTGTCTGTATTCAGGGGTCATTCTGATGAGGATTAGCACTATAACACATGTACAGATGTGTTTATAAAGGTACTGATTTTCTCTAATCACGATCGAATAAACTACGGGCTGAAAAATTCCCGGAGGGACGGGCACAGCTTGTTATTCGATATCTCTAACCGTTTAAGCCAGTTTGAAGTGATGGAAAAGTCTGAACGTGTGTGAAAGCCAAGCGTTTTAGACGGTCTGATGCGATGGCAAAATCGGGACGTGTGTGTGGCTCGTATTATCCGTAGGTAGCCAGATCTCTGTACACATAGATACCTAAGGTACCTAGATAGCTGCCTGACTAGTGCTCCACTTGAAGATAGTTATATAGAGGGTTTAATTGTGATTTCCTGAGCCTGTAGGTTAATTGTTTCCAAATCCCAAACTCTAATACGTCATTGATTTACTGCAGGCAGGTGTAGGTACAGACCTATAGTTATTTAAATCCTTTGAAGATAGGCTAAGGAAGCGTGCCACACCTTTTGTACCTAAGCATTGGTAGGTATCTATTAATTAGGTATTGCGATGTGTGTCTAAATTTCGTAACTTTGTACGTATGTTTTTCATTCAAATACATACCTAGTTCTGCATACAAAAACACCAAACTTGACCCATTCAATACGTATGTAATGTTCCGGGACAGATTATAGGCTTTTGGGCCAATTTCAGGGTCGAAAAGTATTCAATACAAAGTCCGTATGTAGCTGATGTCTCTCATTAAAGTTTTATATATATAAAGATATCAGCCTAACCATGTTGTTACACTTATTTGGGTATGGATGGATGGTCTTATGTGAATTCCATGCTGGTCAAATTTTAGATGCCGAAAAAGTATATTTTCCATACTCAGTGCCTTAACCTTTTGTCGGAATTCAGGTCTCCTACTGAGCTTCAAGTAGATTCTGAGATATCCAAACACTATAGTAGGTACTATAGTGTAAATCGAACAGTTCAAGATTACATGTGCTTAAGAAGAAGATATGCACAGACTTTGGACCATTTGTTTCAAAGTTCAATATTCTTCTAAACCAAAATCCTCGCATTCCATTCCAGTGAACATTCCATAATATACCGATACCAGCTCTAGATCTTCTTTTGAACCAACAAAGAGTGACCCAAGTGAGGTAGACACCTATCCTGGGTATTAATGATAATTTGATAACTTTACCGTTTGTGTTGGTCGTAACATTACGGGCTCGGGGGTCGGTCTTATGTGTTATGTGATAATTTGTCGAGAGCTGTACAAAAAGTGAGACCTAGCATTCTTCTCACTCAGGGATGTTGCATATCGTACCACACAATTTAGTGTACAGTTCTCTAGTCTTCACGTTAATAATAAAAGCGGCACTCTTGTGATCACCGCCTTGACAAATAATAAGCCACGCCAGACATTCGTAAACACACTGTATATGTTACCTGTTATGTTTAAAGGTGACCCTGAACATTGTGTTTATCTTGCGTCCATAAGGTGAGAGCGATGTGGTTTGAGGTTTTCAAAACATAGTTGAAATTCCTCGATGCCAGCAAACGGGAACCTTCAAACGGGCAGTTCCAAGTTGTTATCTTGGCTGTGATGTATTTGTGTAGGCGACTAACCATACTTCCATGTGTAGAGCATTGCCCGCTCTGTCACCACTGAGGAAAGTTATATGAGTTTTATTTTGTTATGGAAAAAATGTACCAGACCAGTTTGCGTTCAAAGACAAACATAGCGAGAGATCGGAAAACCTTGGACGTGGATTTCTTTACTAATATGGGTGGAAACTTTGAATTCTTGTATTGATTGCTAATGCTAGTTTATACATATTTCGAACAGGTTAATTTTTGAATTTTACAACATTTTTACACCATTTTTGGTTGAATTAGACGAGGAGACATGTCCTGCGTTAACTAATGTGATCTCTTTATGAAGCATGCTAGTTTATACATATTTCGAACAGGTTAATTTTTGAATTTTACAACATTTTTACACCATTTTTGGTTGAATTAGACGAGGAGACAATACATGTCCTGCGTTAACTAATGTGATCTCTTTATGAAGTCACTGAAACAAAATCCCTTCTTCCATATTACACCGAATTATTGACCTAATCAATTTGATTTTGATCCTGATTTCAGCCGAAAGCCCGCACAAAGGAGTTGCTACAGAGAACATGCCAGCACCTCTCGTCACAAGGAATGCTTGGAGCAGACCTGTTCGGTTTAGCCACAGATTTAGGTAAGTTGGTTCAATCCTCTTCTTTTTCTTCGCCTTTTCCCGTGTACAGACGGTGTCGGAGTTTTCCGTCAGCCTCTCAATCAGCCCTAACTAGGGTAATTGCTTTGGGCTGACATTTGGCTACAAATTTTATGGATGCCCTTCGCACTCAACCTTTGCTATTTCTTTAGCAAGGGGAATTCAGGCTGGTATACTCCCTGTTAATAGTCCCCCAGCCAGACTAAGCTGGTCTACTCGATGCTCGATGTTTAACGTACGGCTGAGTAAAAATGACGACTCAAAAGGTAGAGATACAAAATTTGACCCATACATTAATACAAACCGATCTCAAGACTTGATGTCCTAGAAGTTGGTATTTATCCTTTTGGCGTATGTATGTTTACAACGAGTCTCAGAGGAATTAGATACCACTGGAGACAGAGGACATTTAGATGATTTTGAAAAAGTTTTCAATCAACTGTCATTTCCCATCATCTCGAATTATAGGTGCCTATATTTAAATTTCGTAGATCGTAGACATAGATAAAGAGGATTCTAGAAGATAGAAATTGCCGAAATTATACAGGGTGTCCACCAAACTAGCTGAACCATATGAAATTGATTCCCAAGTTCAACTTATTGTTCCATTACAAATTTTCATCAGTAAATGGTTTCTTCAAATTAAATTGATCCCAAGGGCAAGGAAAACCTAGACCCTTGACAAATGGAGTGTGCTTGAAGGCATGTGATGTGTTCCAATCCATCCAAGGGCAAGGAAAACCTAGACCCTTGACAAATGGAGTGCGCTTGAAGGCATGTGATGTGTTCCAATCCACTCGCCCCACCTACCTATAATATTGAATAATTTTACTATACAAAGTACCTACTCTTTGAAGAAATGTTTGGGTATCAAGCAAAATGGTCGTTTAAACGTTTAATGGATATTTGAACAACACCAAAAATAATTAAACCAGCCAGCTAGAGAATGATATCTGATTATGTACCTGCCTACGACAAATATATTCCGAAATGTTTGGGTATCAAGCAAAATGGTCGTTTAAACGTTTAATGGATATTTGAACAACACCAAAAATAATTAAACCAGCCAGCTAGATAATGATATCTGATTCTTTGAAGAAATGTTTGGGTATCAAGCAAAATGGTCGTTTAAACGTTTAATGGATATTTGAACAACACCAAAAATAATTAAACCAGCTAGCTAGAGAATGATATCTGATTATGTATATGTACCTGCCTACGACAAATATATTCTGGCAATTTGGGCAAAAAGAAGAATAAAATTAATATAAATAATTTTATGCTGTTTAATGCCACCCACTCTTTAAAGAAATGTCTTGATAAATATTAAATATCCAATATGTATGTCCTCTGTCATTTATGATATTATTACGGTAGATGTACAAGTAGAACGTAGGTTGATACCTAAGTAGGCACCTTACCTGTCCCAAATTAATATAAATAATTTTATGCTGTTTAATGCCACCCACTCTTTAAAGAAATGTCTTGATAAATATTAAATATCCAATATGTATGTCGTGTGTCATTTATAATATTATTATGGTAGATGTACAAGTAGAACGTAGGTTGATACCTAAGTAGGCACCTTACATGTCCCGTGCGTTTATGCATTTTCAACCTGGCGATAAAATGGATGGGTGGCCGTCCGTCTGGCCAAACATGTCTAATTTGTCTGATGTGGACCATCATGTTGGCACCAAGTCACCAATATAAACAATTCCTTTCCAAGTAGTACTATAATAGTAGACCATAGTGCACGTATACACAGCTCACTTCTTTACGGACTATAGAATCTACCTATTATATTTTGAGATGGAAATCCTATCTGCCTTCTGACTTCTGGTACTCATAAAAACCCAAATTGCTCACTGAAGTTTCAGTTACAAATTCAAGTTGTGACATTCGAGACGATTTTCTGACCCGTAGTCAACATGGTAGGGTGGCCAAATATTCTTGTGGACAAGGGATAGGGGGGGCACCTTGTCTGATTTTGGAGGCCCATCAGGGGTGAACCATAGGTCAGTCACTCTCAGTCTCGTGAGGTGTTTGGAAACCTGTAGAGTGGGTACTGGGAAGTTGTGACATTCGAGACGATTTTCTGACCCGTAGTCAACATGGTAGGGTGGCCAAATATTCTTGTGGACAAGGGATAGGGGGGGCAGGGGCACCTTGTCTGATTTTGGAGGCCCATCAGGGGTGAACCATCGGTCAGTCACTCTCAGTCTCGTGAGGTGTTTGGAAACCTGTAGAGTGGGTACTGGGACTGGTTTCCACATTGATAGTTGCCCAAATATTTATGTAGGTGGTCATTGGTCATCGTTTGATGCCCATTTCAGTCACAGAAATTTTGGCCCTTGTCTTTGGCGACGCGACTAGATCTTTTGTGACTTCCATATGGGATGTTTGATATTTACAATAACATCTAGTCCTTTCCGACATTATTTAATACAACAATTCTAATTCCACAAAAAATTAAGTGATTTAACAGTGACATTAAGTCCTGTGATATAGTAACAGTGGGTTTCCACATTGATAGTTGCCCAAATATTTATGTAGGTGGTCATTGGTCATCGTTTGATGCCCATTTCAGTCACAGAAATTTTGGCCCTTGTCTTTGGCGACGCGACTAGATCTTTTGTGACTTCCATATGGGATGTTTGATATTTACAATAACATCTAGTCCTTTCCGACATTATTTAATACAACAATTCTAATTCCACAAAAAATTAAATGATCTAACAGTGACAATAAGTCCTGTGATATAGTAACAGTGGGTCCTCATCTTAAACCCCAAAGAACTCCTCAGTTAAAGGCCCTGGGTACTGGGACTGGTTTCCACATTGATAGTTGCCCAAATATTTATGTAGGTGGTCATTGGTCATCGTTTGATGCCCATTTCAGTCACCGACTTTGAAATTTTATCTTTGGCGGCGCGACTAGATCTTTTGTGACTTCCATATGGGATGTTTGATATTTACAATAACATCTAGTCCTTTCCGATATTATTTAATACAACAATTCTAATTCCACAAAAAATTAAATGATTTAACAGTGACAATAAGTCCTGTGATATAGTAACAGTGGGCCCTCATCTTAAACCCCAAAGAACTCCTCAGTTAAAGGCCCTGGGTGAGCAATAAAACCCGGGCTCCGAAATCTACCATCACGCCAAGATGTAAGGGCTTCAGGTCCATACGTAGTTGATGTGAGCGTCTACCCTAAGACCTGAGACCAAGATCCCAAGGTCATCATCGAGCCAGGACCAAATGAAAGCGCGCTTGATGATGACTCTAAACATTACTTCTCAATAGAACCAACCTCAGTGGTGCAGTGGTTAACGCGTTGGACTTTGGATCTGGAGGTTGGTGATTCGAGTCCAAGTCAAATCATTAAATTTATCTAGGTGTAATAATTGGGGAACGATATTTGTGACAGTTATTTAAGTACATTTTATGCTTAACTCAATCAAAAATTCGTTACTTCTCAATAGTCAATACGGACCCATGAAGAACGTTAGAGAACGATACCGCTATGTACGGTAAAAATTCCGTCTATTTTATTTCTATGTATAGGAAATCAAGTGTTACATAACAGCGCATTCTGGTGACACATCCCGAAAACCGAAGAAAAAATGTAGGTTACAAAATAAAGATACGTATTAACCACAATATTAAGGAGCGCGGTAGCGCTCCGCCTCGCCAAGTCAAGAAAGTTTGACCGCGCTACTAGAGATTATGCTTTATGGGAATATCTGCTATCATGCCCAAGATATGCATAAGTAAATAAATTATTATTGCTGACGTCACATCGTTCTAAGTGCATCTATCGGACAAGACACACAAAACTTACAGGACAGTGAATTATTGTCATTCATCAGACGGGCCCTCCACACACCTGACTATCTTCTCAATTCTGTTGTCAATAGAGAAGAAATATTTTGCATTCCTCTACTCAAGGGTTTCAAATACGTCAGGACCTATGACGACCATTGGGTAGAAATACGACCAAGGGCTTTCGTTCGTAGAGCAGGTTGGAGTTAGATACGTTTTTCGGATCTGGCCTTGGAATCCGGGTTGTACCTATTAGACATCATCTCAGATTTGTGAGGACTAATGTGGAGCTACTTTGAAAGCGTAGCGATTACTGGCATTACTAGGGTAAAAATATTTATTTAAAAATAATATTAATTTAAAACTAAGGAACACTTCTAAGGGAGGAACTCAATAATGCTCGTTTTTCTGATATCCAAACAAGAATGACCGATTCATAAACTAGGTAATTTAGCTAAAAATTTGTGAAGAGGTTCTTCAGCTTCACCACAAATAATGAATGCTTTACCTACCTAGATGTTTATAAAATTTTGTTGTGTTGTCCTGGTCCAGGACCAAACCTGTCTTCAGTCACTCAGGTGTAGCTTAACATCATGTGAGTTCCCTTCACTCCAGCACTCCTACCTGACCTCAACATTCCTTCACATATTTCTCTCGTCCAACTGTCCATGTAGAGAAGTGTGGTAGTTTTCCCGAGCATAGCGATCTGGTTAGTCATTCAGCTCACATAACTTTGACGTAATTCGGAATTAATATTGGAATTTCAACCATTGGGTGGTTCAGACATGATTTCAGCCCGAGGACATTACTGTCAGTGTCAAAGAAGGACTCTAACCAGAGGACTTGGTCGAAATATCTTGGAAATATTCGTACTTGGTTATTGCGGAGGAAAAAAGAACGTCATTCCAAATTGACGTCGATTCAAAGAGAAATGTATTTTCTGTTTTGTCGATATCATTTATTTTTGAAGTATCTATCCGCAAGTTCCACAGCATGAGAATCTTGACTTGGAATCGTCAACTGGAACTAGATGAAGACAAATTTCAACAGGACATAGGACATTATTCATAGTAAATACCTAATACAACTTTTTCACAGTCCTCGATCCTCATGAACTATTTCAATTTTCAATTTAAACCAGAACCGGTATCATCAATTATTATTATTGTTGCAATTTGCGATGTAAACAAATTTCAACAGGACATAGGACATTATTCATAGTAAATACCTAATACAACTTTTTCACAGTCCTCGATCCTCATGAACTATTTCAAATTTCAATTTAAACCAGAACCGGTATCATCAATTATTATTATTATTGTTGCAATTTGCGATGTAGGTTTAATGTACAAAAAGATAGTCAAGTTGGTTGAGTACCAAATACTAACAGAGAGTACTCAACATACCAACGGCGGGAAACAAATGTAAACAACATTCAAAGAAAAAGTTGTTAGGGCAGACAAAAAATTCCTTGTTATGTGAACAGCATTTTTATAGTCATCTCATTGTGGTTATTTGTAACAGATGTGATTGTAGCTTGTACATATGTCCATGTAATTTGGAGAGTTGATGAAAAATAAGAAGAAAACGAACTTTGTGTATGCGGCAAATAATTAACCCTTGAGTATGTGAAGATGTGATTGTAGCTTGTACATATGTCCATGTAATTTGGAGAGTTGATGAAAAATAAGAAGAAAACGAACTTTGTGTATGCGGCAAAGAATTAACCCTTGAGTATGTGGTCATCAAAATGCTACTTCAAATCATGAATCTTTGTGGTAAAGCAGAGAGCTTTTTCACAACTTTGTGGGTATCATAGTATTACAAGTCTTTCATTTACTACTTCAAATCATGAATCTTTGTGGTAAAGCAGAGAGCTTTTTCACAACTTTGTGGGTATCACAGTATTACAAGTCTTTCATTTACTGCTTCAAATCATGAATCTTTGTGGTAAAGCAGAGAGCTTTTTCACAACTTTGTGGGTATCACAGTATTACAAGTCTTTCATTTACTCAAACATCATATTTATTATCGCTCCTCTCTTCGACTTGTAATGCCGCCACTGGTCGTACTCGATTAAAGGTAGCTACTCAATTGTCTCACGAGGGCTGAGTGCACCCCGAACCCAAGCACAGAGCCGAAAAAAACCTCGGCCCCGCCGGGAATCGAACCCGGACCTCCTGCGTGCAAGCCTAGTGTGATATCCACTCGGGCACGGAGGTTGCTACTTATGTAAACCTTTGTGATAAAGAAAAATACATCTATGAAACTTTGTAGGTAACAATATGCTGATGATGCTCACTGATTTTCCACTTAAACTAACAATACCTACGTACAAATTATAAAATTAAGAACTAGGTACTGATTAAAGTAGCTACTCAATTGTCCTCACGAGGTTGAGTGCACCCCGAACTCCAAGCACAGAGCCGAAAAAAACCTCGGCCCCGCCGGAAATCGAACCCGGACCTCCTGTGTGCAAGACTAGTGTGATACCCACTCGGGCACGGAGGTTGCTACTTATGTAAACCTTTGTGATAACGAAAAATACATTTATGAACCTTATGTAGGTAACAATATGCTGATGATGCTCACTGATTTTCCACTTAAACTAACAATACCTACGTACAAATTATAAAATTAAGAACTAGGTACTTACGTATAAATTCCAGGATGCCTAAAAGGAAAGTATAAGGCCGTCTACAGCTACACACAGAGCTAATGAATCTCAACTGGCGACAGGGTTGAAGGTGATGCGACAAGCGACGAGACGGGTTGATATGAAATGGCAACTTTGCCAACCTTCATTGAACAAGACTACAAGACCAAGAAGAAAACACTGCTTGTTAACGTTTTCAATGAAAGAATTCCCAAGAAAAAAACTCGTAAAACTAAGAACCAAGAGAGTATGGAAGCATTTTTCAGAATGAAAAGAACTTGAATGGAGTAATGGTAATAATGATGATCATGATAAAGAACTGTTTGATAATCTCGGAGATATGACGACTATATTCCATATAAGAAGTTGATTAGGAATAATATCCAGTAATGAAGGATTGGAGATCTGGATAAAAGTCCTGAAAAAAGAAAGAAAAGATAATAATAACGGCTCAGTAAAAAGATAACAATACGGCTGAGTAAAAATGACGACCCAAAAGGTAGAGATACAAAATTTGACCCATACATTAATACAAACCGATCTCAAGACTTGATCCAATGTCCAAGAAGTTCGTATCTATCCTTTTGGCGTATGTATGTTTACAACGAGTCTCAGAGGAATTAGATACCTGGAGGCAGAGGACATTTAGATGATTTTGAAAAAGTTTCCAATCAACTGTCATTTCCCATCATCTCGAATTATAGGTGCCTATATTTAAATTTCGTAGATAGTAGACATAGATAAAGAGGATTCTAGAAGATAGAAATTAGTGATGATATTATGCCTACCGACTACTCATGTACCTACGAGTAGGAATATTGATAATTTAATCAATCTCTACTCTAACCGAGAGTTTAACCTTCCAATTAGCTTTACCAGTAACTTCTAGAAATCTAGCTCTCCAATTTTTTAGGCACCAAATCTAGGAACAAATTTTGGGTGACCAATGCTTATCATTATAGGTCGTTTCAAATTAATTTATTATTAATATCATATTGTGAGCTACACATCATCCTAGCATATACTTATGTAGATAGGTATCTACATGCTTACATATTGCTAGGAGAATTTCATAAATATAAATGAGAATACTAGTCATCACTTCTACAACATATTGAATACCTATATTATACATTATTACATATACCTATAGGTTCATAGATAGATACCTATCTAAATGTGACTATACTATCTTTGGAATTCCAACACATACGTTATGTATACACATCTACATTAATATACTTATATACTTATCTATATTGTAACTCAGAGCACTGGAATATCTACCACATAAACTATAAGAGAAAGATAGCGCGATGGTATTTGTACATCTGTACACTAGTGGCGAACTTCGGGAGATAATTGGTCTAGGAATAATGGACCACTCTTAGAAGAGGAGCACAAAAGGAAGGCAAGAGCACTTAGGAATAAAATCATCAGAAACCGGAAACTTTGGAGAGGACTGAGAATAATATTACAGACGGAGAAAATAACTAAATAAATTACAAATTTCAACATCCCCTTTGAAATTCATCTTCTTCAAAGATGTACAACGGACGGAGCCTCAACTTTCCGCAGCGCTGTTATCTGAATCAACTGCTCCGATCAAGGATATTTCCATCATACCTCGCCAGAGCTGTGAGGAGCAGAATGGTGGAGTCCATCATCTTCAACACTTCCACTCCTCCACTGCGTACAAGCAACCTGCCACAACAGGAAATCCCGGTCCCCCAAGTCCCCGGCCATGATTTATAAAGTCCACTTTGGCTTCTTATTTATTAGTCAGCAATTTGTGAAGTCCCCGATAGCGAAACAGTTGGTATCTGCCTACATATTGCAGAGAGGCAGCATCACCCTACAGAAGCGATCCTCAAACGATGACCTCCTCCCTATCTCCAGAGACACTTGGTCCTCAAGGTGAGGGCATAAGGGACCTCGAAAAATAAACTCTCAAAACCACTTCAGCGTGAGCTGCTTGGCCATTATGGGTTCGCAGGGTGTTCCATAAACGATTCAAAGTAAATTTCTCATTTGAAAGGTGATTTTTACGAGGGAGAACTTTAGATTAGCAAATTGAAACTTTAGGTGTTCCTAGAACTCTTTTGTCCCTTGAACCAAGCGCTTGTTTTGGTCTCGTTCACAGGAACTAACTTTTTTGTGTTTTGATTTAGGTGGTTTCTGATCTTATCCTTAGAATGTTCCCATTCCTGACCTCCTTGTCTACTCGGAAATGTAAAGTTATTCACCTCTAAAGTTCTGCGTCATTCAAGATATTTGGTTCAACTCTTTTGTCCGCAAGTAATTAAAGGCGCCTACACACACCATATGTAGGGACCCCGCCCCTACTGACATGGGAGAGAGAGGGAGAGCGAGAGAGAGAAAGAGAGAGAGAGAGCCAGTAGTGGAATTAATGATAGACCTCTCAGCTCAGAAGGATATATAAATTCTAATAAAATAAAAACCAGTAGCCAAAGTCTTAATTATATGTTGTACATTTAAATCAGGACCTTCGATATCGGGGGAAGAGATTTCCGACATTCTCTCTTTCTTTGATAGATATTGCAATCTCGTCGATATAATGCTTAAAGAGTACTCAGATACCAAAATGGGATCCTTTCATCAATGACTTGGACGATATTAATATTTTCATAATAATAACATAGGGAATATGGAGATGGGTTCATAATTTAATCCATGTCACGTCTAAAGTTCCATCTCTCATTCCAAAAGACACACCATTTCACCACATGAAAAGAACTTGAATGGAGTAATGGTAATAATGATGATCATGATAAAGAACTGTTTGATAATCTCGGAGATATGACGACTATATTCCTAGCCATATAAGAAGTTGATTAGGAATAATATCCAGTAATGAAGGATTGGAGATCTGGACAAAAGTCCTGAAAAAAGAAAGAAAAGATAATAATAATGGCTCAGTAAAAAGATAATAATACGGCTGAGTAAAAATGACGACTCAAAAGGTAGAGATACAAAATTTGACCCATACATTAATACAAACCGATCTCAAGACTTGATGTCCAAGAAGTTCGTATTTATCCTTTTGGACGAGTCTCAGAGGAATTAGATACCACTGGAGACAGAGGACATTTAGATGATTTTGAAAAAGTTTCCATTCAACTGTCATTTCCCATCATTTCGAATTATAGGTGCCTATAGTAGAATAATAATGGCTCAGTAAAAAGATAATAATACGGCTGAGTAAAAATGACGACTCAAAAGGTAGAGATACAAAATTTGACCCATACATCTCAAGACTTGATCCAATGTCCAAGAAGTTCGTATCTATCCTTTTGGCGTATGTATGTTTACAACGAGTCTCAGTGGAATTAGATACCTGGAGGCAGAGGACATTTAGATGATTTTGAAAAAGTTTCCAATCAACTGTCATTTCCCATCATCTCGAATTATAGGTGCCTATATTTAAATTTCGTAGATAGTAGACATAGATAAAGAGGATTCTAGAAGATAGAAATTAGTGATGATATTATGCCTACCGACTACTCATGTACCTACGAGTAGGAATATTGATAATTTAATCAATCTCTACTCTAACCGAGAGTTTAATTTTCCAATTAGCTTTACCAGTAACTTCTAGAAATCTAGCTCTCCAATTTTTTAGGCACCAAATCTAGGAACAAATTTTGGGTGACCAGTGCTTATCATTATAGGTCGTTTCAAATTAATTTATTATTAATATCATATTGTGAGCTACACATCATCCTAGCATATACTTATGTAGATATAGGTATCTACATCTACATGCTCACATATTGCTAGGAGAATTTCATAAATATAAATGAGAATACTAGTCATCACTTCTACAACATATTGAATATACATTATTATTATTATTACATATACCTATAGGTTCATAGATAGATACCTATCTAAATGTGACTATACCTACTATCTTTGGAATTCCAACACATACGTTATGTATACACATCTACATTAGCTTATCATTATAGGTCGTTTCAAATTAATTTATTATTAATATCATATTGTGAGCTACACATCATCCTAGCATATACTTATGTAGATAGGTATCTACATGCTTACATATTGCTAGGAGAATTTCATAAATATAAATGAGAATACTAGTCATCACTTCTACAACATATTGAATACCTACCTATATTATACATTATTACATATACCTATAGGTTCATAGATAGATACCTATCTAAATGTGACTATACTATCTTTGGAATTCCAACACATAGGTACGTTATGTATACACATCTACATTAATATATACTTATATACTTATCTATATTATAACTCAGAGCACTGGAATATCTACCACATAAACTATAAGAGAAAGATAGCGCGATGGTATTTGTACATCTGTACACTAGTGGCGAACTTCGGGAGATAATTGGTCTAGGAATAATGGACCACTCTTAGAAGAGGAGCACAAAAGGAAGGCAAGAGCACTTAGGAATAAAATCATCAGAAACCGGAAACTTTGGAGAGGACTGAGAATAATATTACAGACGGAGAAAATAACTAAATAAATTACAAATTTCAACATCCCCTTTGAAATTCATCTTCTTCAAAGATGTACAACGGACGGAGCCTCAACTTTCCGCAGCGCTGTTATCTGAATCAACTGCTCCGATCAAGGATATTTCCATCATACCTCGCCAGAGCTGTGAGGAGCAGAATGGTGGAGTCCATCATCTTCAACACTTCCACTCCTCCACTGCGTACAAGCAACCTGCCACAACAGGAAATCCCGGTCCCCCAAGTCCCCGGCCATGATTTATAAAGTCCACTTTGGCTCCTTATTTATTAGTTATATTATACATTATTACATATACCTATAGGTTCATAGATAGATACCTATCTAAATGTGACTATACTATCTTTGGAATTCCAACACATACGTTATGTATACACATCTACATTAATATACTTATATACTTATCTATATTGAAATCTACCATCACGCCAAGATGTAAGGGCTTCAGGTCCATACGTAGTTGATGTGAGCGTCTACCCTAAGACCTGAGACCAAGATCCCAAGGTCATCATCGAGCCAGGACCAAATGAAAGCGCGCTTGATGATGACTCTAAACATTACTTCTCAATAGAACCAACCTCAGTGGTGCAGTGGTTAACGCGTTGGACTTTGGATCTGGAGGTTGGTGATTCGAGTCCAAGTCAAATCATTAAATTTATCTAGGTGTAATAATTGGGGAACGATATTTGTGACAGTTATTTAAGTACATTTTATGCTTAACACAATCAAAAGTTCGTTACTTCTCAATAGTCGATACGGACCCATGAAGAACTTTAGAGAACGATACCGTTATGTACGGTAAAAATTCCGTCTATTTTATTCCTATGTATAGGAAATCAAGTGTTACATAACAGCGCATTCTGGTGACACATCCCGACAACCGAAGAAAAAATGTAGGTTACAAAATAAAGATACTTATTAACCATCACAGTATGCTTTATGGGAATATCTGCTATCATGCCCAAGATATGCTGCAATCTCGTCGATATAATGCTTAAAGAGTACTCAGATACCAAAATGGGATCCTTTCATCAATGACTTGGACGATATTAATATTTTCCTAATAATAACATAGGGAATATGGAGATGGGTTCATAATTTAATCCATGTCACGTCTATAGTTCCATCTCTCATTCCAAAAGACACACCATATCACCATGTAACCCACAATCCCAGGCCTCTCAGAGAACGATTGACTTGGACGATATTAATATTTTCCTAATAATAACATAGGGAATATGGAGATGGGTTCATAATTTAATCCATGTCACGTCTATAGTTTCATCTCTCATTCCAAAAGACACACCATATCACCATGTAACCCACAATCCCAGGCCTCTCAGAGAACGAAATCCCCTGAAAACATGCCTGTAAGTGAGTTCTTTATATTCTTGGACATTCTGGTACTCGGAGCTCGGAGAGTCTTGGAGCCCGTGAACACACCAGACTACCAGTTACTTTGATACTGTCTTCAGCATTTCCTCGGGTTTTCGAGTTTTGACGTTTGGATTTTTGACCTTGAGGATTCATAATTTTTCAAGACTCTCAAAAACAAAGCTCAAAACTTGAGACCTTGCAGACCAAGTTCGATGAACGAGCCAGGGTCTTTGCTTGTGCTTCAAGTTTCAAGACTCTCAAAAACAAAGCTCAAAACTTGAGACCTTGCAGACCAAGTTCGATGAACGAGCCAGGGTCTTTGCTTGTGCTTCAAATGTAGACTCTGTAGACACATTTGAGTTGAATACAAGAGAGAAAATTGAAAATATTTTGATGTGTATTTTGCATCCTTATGTGATTGACTTAGTAGCCTTCATTAGATATTTCACTGATATTAGTGCTTTATTTAGACTGCCGATTAAGGACACGTAGTCCATTTATCGCAACAGTTTGACTAGATGGAGAATACCTATAAATAGACTGGTGTTGTTGTCGAGATGGCAGTCCAAAGCCGAATCTCATTGGTTCAGCCATGTTTTGTTTCACATAATAAAATACAACTCAGGTATTCATCTTACTTGGTGTTCTGGTACCAGTTTTCTTTTTAAGCGAATGTAGCACAGTACCTATTGGCTCCATGTATAGTTTACAATTTTCCTAATAATTCTACATAGTGGATAAAAAGTTTGATGAGTTCTAGTAATAGCTCACCCACCTACATTTCTTGCTGGTCACTTTTGCAGCTTGCTAGTCTCAAAAGGCAAACCTTTTACTAATTTACTAACGGCAAACATGGTTATTTCCAGATGATATCGGCCGATGCAGAACCAAAGATCACCAAGTCCGCCGCCAACTTGCATCGTGCCAATCGAAGTCTCTCGCGAACCAAGGCCGAAACCCAATTTATCCGTGAAGCATCGTGCAATGACTTCTCACCACTTTCACACAACTCTCACCTGTATCATCTGAAGCAGAGGAAGCATGAAACATTGCCTGGCTCTGTGTGGCTGACCATATGCCATCGGGGCATTGAAATCTACGACAGGAACAAACATCATGACGGAGCTACCACTGATAAGTTCCAGTGGAATGACATCGGTCGTCTTACCTTTGATGTAAGTGTAAAGTCATCAAGTTTTCAAAGGCCGAACAAAGGAGTCAGCAATAATTTTGGGAGAAGATTTAAGTCTTCTCAGGTCTAATATGGAGCAATTCTTAAAAGGACGAAACATCTATCAAAATACCTCTCATTAACATTTCTATTTTCACTTTTACAGAGGAAGAAATTCGAAGTGCGTGCAATCAGTGGGTCTGGCAGCTCCAATGAGAAGCTCACCTACTTCTGCAGTAGCGACGAGAAAAGTAAACATTTGCTTCTTCTGTGTCGTGCCACCCACCAGTTTTCTTTCATACTGCAACCCAAATTGAACCAATTGCTCCGGAGTACCAACACTAGAGGTAAGACCAGTCGATTATTAAATCAGAAGATCGACACATTTTAACAGAAATCGATTCCCTTCAACATGCCTAAGAACAATAAGAAAGACAAAAGGAACCTAAGCTGAAAAGACAGTTTGTAGTAAAAAATAATTCATTGTAACATACCTTTTTGTGCAACCTATCCTTAATACATTCCACAAGTCCAATAACTATTTTATTATTACCATTTCTATGTTGTTCTCAGACGAGATGGCATTTCATTTAGCTTTGTTTTCTAATGGATGTTTATTTGCTCTTGTTTGCTTTCAGACGGAGAATTCATCTTTGTTGACCCAGAATACAAGATTAACAAATATGCTCCCAAGAACTGGCGTGCCTCTTCCACACATGTAAGTAGAGAGGCGAGGGCGAGGTATCGGGATAAGGGATTAATTTGGTACCTATTAAACCATCGACATCAGGGTTGCACAAACTCAAAGTGACCGCGGGCCGCAGTTTGTGCACACCTGATCGACATCGACAAAAGCCTACATACTTCCATGCAGATTTTATCAAAGACCATTTATAACATCCTATTGTTAGGGATTTTGACACCTTGAAAATCTTAAATCTAGTGAAACATCTTGTGGGGAAAATTGGGTCCTAATCATAACCAATGCAACGTTTGGTTCTCTTTAACCATGGTTCATAGTATTTGCTTATTTGTACATAGGTAAAACTACTTATTACAGATTTCTTAAACTAGTCTAAAATCTGAGCTACCTAACACTGTGGAATGTTACATTCCAATGTAGAATATTACATTTCACTCTATGACCTTTCTGTTCTCATGTCCCATTTTGTGTTGCAGGGTTTGGACAGCGCCGGAAAACCTCTCCTCACTTTTCATTTTCGTGTTCATTTTTATGTAGAAACTCCTTTCATTCTCCGGTAAGAACCTTTTCTTTCTTGTGGTAATTGATGATCTACAGTAGGTACTAGGTCTAGCCGATTTCAAAGGTAGGTAGATTAAGTCCCCAGTTGTTTTCTGACCTGCGAATGCCAGATATAGGGACATACCTCGAGATTTACTCATGCAATTTCCTTTAGCGACACCATAAACAAACAGGTACGACAAATAAGGACTATTTTAATATTAGCTTAGCATGAAACACATGCTCACGCTGAGCTAATGTTCAACTGTAGATTTGTCGTATTTTGTTTATGGTATCGCTAAAGAAAATTTGTAGCTTGCAGTGCAGTGAACGAGTGAACTTGGAAAAGAGCCTGCACGGGATTCCTGAAGGTCCAAAGGAGTCTAAAAACTTAACGTATTAGCAAACTTAATTCAGTACCTACCTACCTACCTATGTGTTGAAGAAAAGAGCCTGCACGGGATTCCTGAAGGTCCAAAGGAGTCTAAAAACTTAACGTATTAGCAAACTTAATTCAGTACCTACCTACCTATGTGTTGATCAAATTTAATCAAAATTGGACCATCCTTCGAGAGAGATATGTAGATATGTGTGTAATTAATCGGATGGAGTTATTTACCAATATTCTGTGTTCCTCTCCCTCTGCAGAGATGAAATCTCCCTCCACCACTACTACCTCCAGCTCAGACAGAACCTCATATCCAGGGGATGTCTGTTCGATTTCTCATTCAAGGAGGAACTCCTGTATCTGCTCGTGGGGCTTGCCCTGCAGGCAGATTTGGGAGACTTCTCTGAGACCCAACACACCGGGAATTACTTCCCGCTCCACGAATATTTCCCGCCTCAGGTAAGAATCATAATATTGCGAATAGCCGAGGTGTATTTTACTACGCGAAACAAAGCTGGATCAAACATGGCTGAACCAATGATATTGTGAGATTTCGCTGTGTTTACGTCCAAAGCAATAGGTGCCTATATTTAAATTTCGTAGATCGTAGACATAGATAAAGAGGATTCTAGAAGATAGAAATTAGTGATAATACTATAACCTTCATGATCCGTCTAGGTAGGTATGATAATATTATAATTATCACAATAATTCCACTGCTAAGTAGGTAAAGGAGTGAACCACCAACGTTATCATCTTTATCCACCAACGTTACCATCATTATGGAATGAATTCTCCTGAGACGTATCACGTAAAAGTTACTCATGAAATTTGCAACAGTGTAGTACCTAGTCATACTCAGTGGAATAACTTGGCTTCCCTAAGAATATTGCTTAGCTACAATTATTTTCAAGTCCAAGAGAATATTGGAGCAAAAGCCCCTTTAGGGATGATTCATTGCTAATATTATTATCCTGCCCATCTCAGCGAGCTTAGTACGAGTAAATTATTTCTGACTATAAACCTTCTGACTATAAACCTATCTTTAATATGATTCTAAAACTTGGTGTATGTTTCGTTCCAGACCATTCTGATGAAGGAAAGTCAACAGTTAGCTGCTGACCTCAGCACCCCGACGAGGTCTTACCAACCCCCCACCCCTAGCAAACAGCCCCGTCCTCCCCCATCCCACCATGTTTCTCCTGCCGTATCTTCAGTGAAGACAGCCGAGGTAGAAGCAGCGCCCAGGGGGAGAGATAGGGATCCTGAGGGTATGCTGGATATCCGGTCTCTTCGGGAGAAGAGTAAGAACTTGGATCTGCCCCTAATATCAGCCCTGTGTAACGATCGTTCTCTCATCAAGCAGACCAATGTATGTGTCTCACCCACCACCACACTCACACCCACAGAGAGTGGCACCCTCACACACACCGCTAAGAAGAAACTATTTGCCTCTTTCCTATCGTCAGGAGCGAGCAAAAACTCCTCATGTTTGGCGACAGGCAAGCTCAAGTATCCTGTGTCAAATCCCATCTTCAAATCAAGTAGGAAATCTCATAGTATTAGCAGTGACAACCCGGATAAGAAGTTACCGAGCTGAGTATACCTCAAATATGAGTGGTGGTCTTATAAATAAGAACCTAGTTAAATACATAGGTATGTGCCCATAGTAGTAGTTGATACCTATGTCATGTAGTGTGGGGTAGGTAATTAGCAACTTTAACCTTCACTTGGTAAAGTATCCTGCTTATCAGATTCCAATGATAAGTGTAATCATGTCACTCTACTGACTATCAAATACATAGGTAGGCACATTCAGATATTTCTCAGACTTAAATAAAAATGTTCTTGGAGTTTCTACATATTATGTATAATGTCTATAATATTATCGTGTAGTTAAATATTAATGTCATCTTGGGTAGGTTTCATCTTCCTACAAAAATTCGTGAAACATACTGTAATCATTCTCATTATCAATTATCACTTTGACCTCTGGAATTATTCACAATATGAAAATTATAGTAATTTGTTTTGTTTCTCCTTAGTTTTAGTACGTCTTGTAAATAGTGTAAAAAAATATAAATTTAAAATTTACGTACCTACAGTAATAATAATGACAGTGACAATAATAATACATTCCTTAAAAATAACTCTCAAAATGGGAAATACGAGAATACATTTCATTTAGATTTACGTGCCTATGCCTATTGGTGTGTAATCTTGCTAAATATTTCATTAAAGTAGAAATATAAATAGGTAGGTAAAAGTTATATCTAGGCATTTAAAAATCTTGATATGTTTGTCTATGAAAGGAGGAAAGTTGCACTTTTTTTTAAGATTTCATCTAATTTGTATAAAATATAATCTATGAAGGGGTGCTAAACTGCTGAAAGAGTAACCCACCTCCTCAATGTTATTGGAGATTTGCACATTCTGTAGTCCTATCTCTTCCCCATAGAATATATTGGGTATCCCAGGAAGCATGAACGTCAACAGAATTCCAGCAGCTGATGTGTTCCCTGGACTGATCCTTTGCTTATCATTGTTGCTGAGGGACCACATGATCCATCGTTCATCCATGAGATCATAGGCTGCACTCACTCTGTTGGCTTCTACGGTCATGTTGTCCAAGTTATGGATTCTAAAGTCAATCAGATCAAATGTTTGTTTGATACTCTGCATGCGTGAGCTCGAGTGGCCATACTTGGAGGCTACATCATCAACCAGATGATAGGATGCTATTAGTAGTTTGCTACCGTTCTGATCCATAATGCTACGCCATACAGCAAGTTTTTCAGAGAAGTCATGATCATCTTGCATCTGTTCCACTCCTTTGATGTAGAAACCATCAACATTGTGACCCAGCCAGAACTTGAGTACTTCTTCCACGCTCTCTGTGAAACCAGAAATGTGTTGTTAGCAATTAATGTAAAATCAACCTCCATCTAATAATTTACGGAAAAATAAGTAAAAAGAAGCACAACATATACCTAGGTACCTTCTTACCTAATATAAAAGACCAAATACTTCAATGATAACATGTAACATACCTGTGTCGTTAGGATGATTTTCAACATTGTGACCCAGCCAGAACTTGAGTACTTCTTCCACGCTCTCTGTGAAACCAGAAATGTGTTGTTAGCAATTAATGCAAAATCAACCTCCATCTAATAATTTACGGAAAAATAAGTAAAAAGAAGCACAACATATAGGTACCTTCTTACCTAATATAAAAGACCAAATACTTCAATGATAACATGTAACATACCTGTGTCGTTAGGATGATTCCTGCCCCATTCGCTAGGTTGATCTATCCTATAGGATGGGTGAGATATAGGTAAATCCAATATAAGAGACATGTTATTCAAATGTATTTTGTCCACTAGTTGCCTCAGATCCTCCATGTCTCCAAGGGTTGAGTCAATCTTGAAGAAAGTGTCCACATTACGGAAGTCATCAGGGTAGTGGGATGAGGTAAATATGGAGTTGAGACGTACATGGCTGACTCCCAAGTACTTCAAGTAGGACAGTCGCTCCGTGATTCCGTTAAGGTCACCTATACCTGTAAGTTAAAACAATAAGTGAATATTAATAAATAGGTATGTACGTCTTAATACGATATAACTTTGACAATCTGCTGAAGACGGGTCTGGAATGCAGACCCGAAACGTCCAGAATAAAAATCAAGATACGTGCCAACTTTTTTTTTTTGAAGAGGTTTGACAGAGGGAACTGTAACTGCTATGGTCTTATCGTCCCGAAATCGAAGAGAGAAGGAAGACAGGATAGGAAAAAGCCAGCCGTTCCGAGAACGAACATTATCCCATCAGGATAAAATCCACCCCGGGCGGGAATCGAACCCGCGGCCTAGCGCTCACAAGGCAGACGCACTACCAACTAAGCTAACCAGGCTGGCAAGTAGATAATTTGATTAGTTAGTTTGCTTTCTATTTGAATAGATAGCCAAGGACCTAGTACTGATCTAGTAGTAATGGAGCAGTTGCAAATGGGTAAAAATTATAAATAAATGGTCGATTCCTAGCTTTCAGAAACGGAACCAATTCCGATGGAGCATGATCTTTGATTTCCTATGGTTTATAGTGAATATAGTGCAGTTTCCAAAAGAGATTTTTTTCTTTAAGAGGTTTGACAGAGGGAACTGTAACTGCAATGGTCTTATCGTCCCGAAATCGAAGAGAGAAGGAAGACAGGATAGGAGAAACCCAGCCGTTCCGAGAACGAACATTATCCCATCAGGATAAAATCCGCCCCGGGCGGAATTTTTTGAAATCAACCCCAATCAGATTGCTTGATCCGAAGTTAATCCAAATACGCTCACTTGTGGCCTCGGCCATCAATGATCTACTAGTGTGGTTGCTTGTCCAAAGATAGTCTATTCGTACTCAATCTACAAGCATCCCCCTATTTGGGTTCTGGGGCACTCTATTCGGGTTTTGGGGCACTCTATTCGGGTTCTGGGCCGATTTCTATTTCACTTCGGGGGGGCGGCTTTTGTACTACAGGGTTGGGGTCGTTCCAGGGTTGTATTTCGGCCGAGCCGAACACGAGATAGAATAGATTGGTGACCGCCAGAATTATGAACGTGAGCCAAAACACGAGCCTCCATTCCGACATTGTACTCTGAAATGAAAATTGGAGTTAAATATAATGGAGCAACCTCCGTGGCCGAGTGGGTATCACACTAGGCTTGCACGTAGGAGGCCCGGGTTCGATTCCCGGCGGGGCCGCAGTTTTTTTTCGGCTCTGTGCTTGGCGTTCAGGGTGCACTTGGCCTCGTGAAGACAATTGAGTGGCTACTTTTATTGAGTAGCGACCAGTGGCGGCATTACAAGTCAAAGAAACGAGCGATGATAAATATGATGATTGAGTAAATAAACGACTTGTAATACTGTGATACCTACAAAGTTGTGAAAAAGCTCTCTGCTTTACCACAAAGATTCATGATTTGATTTTTTGAAATGTGCGGAAAAAACCCGCCTACCTTGTACCTAAGCGCTAAGTCGCGGATTCGACTCCCGCCTGGGGGGGGGGAACTTTATCGTGAACAAAGCTTCGTTGTTACTGTTCCCTCTATCAAGAGATCAAGATCATCATACCTCACTATGCCAATACAAGATAGATGTTGTAAAACATAAGAAAACAACAGTTGTACCTACAAAATTATGTTTGCTTTGTTTTGGGTTAGGGTACGTAAAATAGAAGAGGAAATAAAATCCAGGAATTGAGAGGTCAAATCCCGAAAATCACTAAAAATAAATTCCCTGAATTCAAGACTCTAAAATAAAAATCAAATCATTACTCTTTGTGGTAAAGCAGAGAGCTTTTTCACAACTTTGTGGATATCACAGTATTACACGTCTTTGATTTACTCAATTATCATATTTATCACCACTCGTTTCTTTGACTTGTAATGCCGCCATTGGTCGCTACTCGATTAAAGTAGCTACTCAATTGTCCTCACGAGGCTGAGTGCACCCCGAACTCCTAGCACAGAGCCGAAAAAAAAACCTCGGCCCCGCCGGGAATCGAACCCGTAATCGAATGGGAATGTATGTGCAATATTAAACTGTTGAGATAATGGGACGGTTGAGATAACTGTTGAGATAACGGTGCAATATTAAACTGTTGAGATAATGGGACTACATGTCCTTGAAAAATCAAGCACTCGCCTATAAATTTAATAGGATCGGTTAGTTCCAGAACTTCCAGATCCAGAATAAGAGAAAATGAACAGTTGATTTTCAGTGGTCAGCTTACCTTCAGCAGCAATCTGATGCACTGCAAGGGGATGGTCTATCTCCGTGGTAGGAGAAGGTGTAGCCAGGAGAGGACAGATGGATCGGGCCTCTGCTTCAGGAGATGGAGGTGCCAGGGACGTGGAGGCCGCCATTTTCAATCCCTCATCTGTTGGTTTGCTGGTTTCCGGTTCGAAATTCATCTGGCAAAAAAGAACAAGGACGAAAATGGTATCTTTATGGTGCATTTCCACTCACTCGGCATTTGCCGATCGGAATGATCTCTTTCCACTTGTTTATGGAAACAGATCATGCCGATCGGAGTGGAAATCCAAAATTAAGATTGGTCTACTTTGGAGTAGGTAGGTAATTATGATAACAATACATTCATATCTTAGGATTAGGACCCACTACCTAGGACGCATTATGACTTCTGCTAAAGAAGCATCCCTCTAGAGACATGCATCAAAAAACGAGACAAAATTCCACTAATTACGTGTTTAACTATAGGTACCTTTTAATAAACAGTCATAAGTTTGGCAAAACCGTCCAATATTTGAGTGAATCAAAAAGGGGGTCACACATATACATAGGTACATACTTTGTGGTAAAAGCATGCTATGCAACAATACAAGACTCTAATATTATTTCAGGTGATCTTACATGGCTTTTTTCCACCATCCCCAGCTCTAGAATAGGCAAAACATCAATTAATTTCAGTTCAAATTACCTTGGGGTTTGTGCTCAAAACTGTGACATCCAAAACTGGCGTGGTTTAGACAGCAACTTGTCTCGGCGTAAACACTCCGCTAGAAACAAATCCCGCTCAGGCAATAGGGAAGCCTTGACGGTTCACAGCTTACTGAACATGGAGCTCCGAAGCAGACATCTCAGAGTCTATTTCGGGAGCATCCAGAGCATGGTTAGGGGGGATGAAGTTGGGGAGGGAGCGCATGCTCATAGCGACGATATCGACCTTCCCTTCAGTCTCCCTCCCCTCCTGTCCTTCCCTTGGCTTCACCCCCTCTCCTCCTGTCCTTCCCTTCACTCCCTCCCCTCCTGTTCTTCCCTTGGCTTCATTCCCTCCCCTCCTGTCCTTCCCTTGTCTTCACTCCCTCCTCTCCTGTCCTTCCCTTGTCTTCACTCCCTCCCCTCCTGTCCTTCCCTTGTCTTCACTCCCTCCTCTCCTGTCCTTCCCTTGACTTTACTCCCTCCCCTCCTGTCCTTTCCTTGGCTTCACTCCCTCCCCTACTGTCCTTCCCTTGACTTCACTCCCTCCCCTCCTGTCCTTCCCTTGGCTTCACTCCCTCCCCTACTGTCCTTTCTTTGGATTCATTCCTCCAACTGCCGTTCTAGTGGTACGCTGAAATGTAAAGGGGGGTGAAACGATGCATAGCTCCATAGCTCCAGAGATCCAGAGAATATGGAGGGACGGGGTAAGGTGCATAGCTCCATAGAATAGGAAAACTTTTTTCCAAATGCATAGCTCCAGAGAATATGGAGGGACGGGGTAAGGTGCATAGATCCAGAGAATATGGAGGGACGGGGTAAGGTGCATAGCTCCATAGAATAGGAAAACTTTTTCCAAAAAACCTCATACAATGAGGATAGGTATACCCACCTAGAAATTTTACGTTTTCCTTCATTCTCATCGGACATACCAAAACAGCAAAATTCAAACCAAATAAAAAAGACTGGAAACAGTTTAAAGGAAATAGTATGTTTTTATTATCAATAAATAAATTAAAAAGATTAAACTAAAAAAATGATTATCACACCATCCTACGCGAAAAAAGACCAAACATGGAAAGCAACCTTGAACCTTGACTTTAATATTTTTTTTTATTATGAAGATCATATCCTGCAGATTAAGCCTATGTTTTGCTCTGCATGTACTGCGGAGCAAACAGAGACCTCATCTGCATCTGAAACAGAAGATCATGGAATGAGATGAGATCGGAAAAGGGGAATAATTTTTGAGAGCGTTTTTTTTTTTAAATACTATTGACATTTATGTATTATGCTATGTTATTAAACCCATAAAATACATGAGACCTTGTTTAAACTGCTGGGCTAAAGGGACTTTTTAGTCTCATTCGAGCAGGATAAGCAAACAAGGATTCGAGTATATTCTATTCTATTCTAGCTCGATGATTGTAGGTACCATCCTTGTTTAAACTGCTGGGCTAAAGGGACTTTTTAGTCTCATTCGAGCAGGATAAGCAAACAAGGATTCGAGTATATTCTATTCTAGCTCGATGATTGTAGGTACCAGTTCCCGAAGGATCCCGGAGTTGAATAATTGGTGAGGCAATGTGAAAAACTTACTTTGTATTGTCGACAGGGCGTCATTATTCAATTGGAATTCCGGCAAAGTTGTATCCAAAATGACAATGTCGTCTGGATCTGTAACATTCAGAATACGCAGGAATTGTATTAAACAGATAGATAGATATCCCGGAGTTGAATAATTGGTGAGGCAATGTGAAAAACTTACTTTGTATTGTCGACAGGGCGTCATTATTCAATTGGAATTCCGGCAGAGTTGTATCCAAAATGACAATGTCGTCTGGGTCTGTAACATTCAGTATAGGCAGGAATTGTATTAAACAGATAGATAGGAAGTTCTAACTTTCTGGGGAATCAGCGTGCTGCTGAGTTCCCAGCTCCAATCAGGCTGGGTGAGGTTAAGTTGAGGAGGCGGGTAGCTTGTCGCCGCATGATGGGTGAAACCCCCTTCAGGAGAATAACTGAGTTGTTAAAAGTGACGTTAAATCCCTATACCCGAAGTTCTAATCTTGTCGCCGCATGATGGGTGAGATCCCCGTCATGAGAATAACTGAGTTGTTAAAAGTGACGTTAAATCCCTATACCCGAAGTTCTAACTTTGAAAGGTGATTTTTACGAGGGAGAACTTTAGATTAGCAAATTGAAACTTTATAGGTGTTCCTAGAACTCTTTTGTCCCTTGAACCAAGCGCTTGTTTTGGTCTCGTTCACAGGAACTAACATTCCTGCTGACACACACCATATGTAGGGACCCCGCCCCTACTGACATGGGAGAGAGAGGGAGAGCGAGAGAGAGAAAGAGAGAGAGAAAGAGGGTATGATCAGTATGGTAGAATTACAGTGTTCGTATCTGCAGGTGTAAGCAGAATTATAGCTTTCTTCCTACTTGAAAGTAGAATCGGGATGACGGGGTTATGTTTTATTGAGTCTTTTGGGTCACTAGGAAGGCTTATAGAACACTTTTCGCGCGGGATGACGGATCAGTACCTACGCTCAAGCCCTTGCCACACCCGGCGTAGTTCGTTGACCCCATTCAGGGCTATGAGTGTATTTTTAGAATATCGACTTCCACCGAAGGCTATTGGATAAAATTTACTTTACCTAAATGAAGAGCCCCTACTCAGCACCCGTGTTCGTTGGCGGGGCGTATTCTTGACGGCCGAACACCGGAAGAAGCCATGGTTCTCGACACACTTCTTCCAGAAATTCTTGCAGTCGTTTCGATTGTCAAACAGGAACTCCACGATGTCCTTGTAGTAGCCCTGCGGGAGTGAAAGTGTTAAAAGAGGTTTAATAAATGGTCGAACGAAGTGAATTTTAACCTTTTTTTTTACATATTTTTTTCCTTTTTCTTCTTTTTTGTACTTCTTCTTGATGGACTGCTGAAATGGTGAGGTGAAAAATTGGACGCAAATATTGGGTGATTGGCTTACGAATTAATTAAAAACCCAAGGAAAACTGGGTTTCAAAGTTATTCTTGATGTTGGGAGAAAAAAGACATGTTAATCATAACATTTCATAACATTCATAATCATAACTAGGTAATTATGTTCATTTTAGACCAGAGTAAAACATGGTATCTTAAGGCTAAATATTGAGAAATCACATTGACTGATCTCAGGTACCATAAGCTTTGTACAAAACAATACAGTCCAAAAAATTCTTTATTTCAACTTTTTTTTTTTTCAACTTTTAAAGTACATACGATTTTGCGTATTTTAGCACAGGCACAGGTAAAATCGACTCAAAAATTATACTTCAATAGTACACATATCAACCAGCTGAGAACTTACACATCTTTCAGGATGTCTTGAAGCTAAATTTGACAATTTGCGTATTTTAGCCCAGGTAAAATTGCTTTCAAAGTTGACTTTTTTATTTTAGCCCAGGCAAAATCGGCTCAAAAAACCTACTTTAAAAGTACGCATATCAATCACCTGAGAACTTACATATCCTTCAGGATGCAGCTTGATGAGGAATCGTTTCTTCTTGAAACTAATTTTGCGTATTTTAGCCCAGGTAAAATTGCTTCGAAAGTTATTATTTACTCCAAAATCGTGCAGACTTTCAACATTTTAAAGGTTTTATTTCAATCTTTCCAAGTGCGATTCTGCGTATTTTATTAGCCCAGGTAACTGGTTACTCTCCATTTACAAGTACACATATCAATCACCTGAGAACTTACATATCCTTCAGGATGCAGCATAATCAGGAACCGTTTCCTTTTGAAACTGATTTTGCGTATTTAGCCCAGGTAAAATTGCTTCGAAAGTTATTATGTACCTACTTTTTTTAGTCCAAGAAAATTTGCTAAGTCGTACAAAATTTCAACCTTTAAAAGTACACATATCAATCACCTGAGAACTTACATATCCTTCAGGATGCAGCTTGATGAGGAACCGTTTCCTTTTGAAACTAATTTTGCGTATTTTAGCCCAGGAAAACGTGTTGATTTTGGTCTGATTCTGGAACACCAGGATGCCCATATGGGCCACGGACAGGTTGAGCAGGATATTATCGTGGTCTTTGGCCGGGTGGAGTTTGACTCCGTAGAGTTCGCAGCGGCGGGCCGTCTCGAGAAGATTGAGGTCGGCCGCAGCCGGGGATTGACCTCTGAAATGAGAAAAGTCATTTTTATTTTTTGAAGTAAAAAAAAAAGAAGAAGAAAAAATGAAACAAGATTCTACCTTTTTACCGCTTTCGCATTACTTCAAGGCACATTCTTTTACATCCATGTCTATCCAAGAACGAAAAAGTCGGGTTAGAAATTTCCACCCTGGTCGGGATTCGAACCCAGCACCTCCGGGTCGAGAGTCAGTGCTCTTGACCACTCGGCCACAGAAAAATCTTGGAACTTTCAACACCCAAAAAAAAAAAAAAAAAAAAAAAAAATATTAAACGACACTTTCTTACTTTCAGATGAGCTGGAAGACTTGGAGATCATGATCACTCATCCCCCAGCTCCCTCTGTGGAAAGTCTAGCCCTTGCCCATCTAAGAGACTCCAGTTCTCCTCTTCCCCTCAGCGATGAGGGTGAAGTGGGAGATTGTAACCTGTCCAAGCAGAGTGTACCAGTGGGGGTGACAGATGGCAGCCAATGTTCTTCATCCTGCTCCACGGTGGTACAACAAGTCAATACACCAACGCCGTCACCTCCAGTAAGTATCTAATAATCTGTGTGGTTTGGTGAAATATACGCAATGTTTCCAATAAAAGAAATCATCAAATGAAAACATAATATTTGGGTTCCCTGATACAGAAAAAAATCTATGTGTATATTTTGTGCTTGCAGAAGGAGCACAGCGGTCATCACCATCAACATGTTCAGACCTCAATAACCCCTGCCGCTCGTACGTCTTCCTCTAGTCACCTACCTCGCCGCTAGAAGCGATCCTCAAACGATGACCTCCTCCCTATCTCCAGAGACACTTGGTCCTCAAGGTGAGGGCATAAGGGACCTCGAAAAATAAACTCTCAAAACCACTTCAGCGTGAGCTGCTTGGCCATTATGGGTTCGCAGGGTGTTCCATAAACGATTCAAAGTAAATTTCTCATTTGAAAGGTGTGATTTTTACGAGGGAGAACTTTAGATTAGCAAATTGAAACTTTAGGTGTTCCTAGAACTCTTTTGTCCCTTGAACCGAGCGCTTGTTTTGGTCTCGTTCACAGGAACTAATCCTCGCCGCTGTGGCAGCACCACCTCCAGTTTAGAACTGGGCTACAGTCACACGGCACAGAATTCTGCCCTATCGGACATTGCCAGCTTTTGTCTGAGTGCCGCCAACACCACAGTGGCAGTATCCACAGTAGCGGCATCAAGTGAGACAAGTGGCTCACGTGATTTACTCTTTGTGTAGATGAGAGATGTAGGTATTATACAGGTAGTATGTCTCAAAAAACAATTTGATGTGAGAAAATTAATTTTTAAATTCATAGTTATGATTTTATTTGGCATTTATTCTTTTTTTTTCGTGTTCTTACTTTTAAAATTTATGTAGGTACCTCCTCTGTACTACCTAATTTCTTTTTTCTGCTTTCTTTTAAAAATAAATTATTTTTATTTTAAAATTATTACTTAGAACTTGCGTATTTTTTTCATAAACATATTTTTATATTACAGTCTTAAATCGTAAATAGGCATGTAAATAGTCAATCCTATGTGATTTTTTTATGAGGACCTCGATGGAGAAAGTTTGAGATGTATGCGACTCAAATTTGAGAATTTAAAAAATTTTACTCCCTAGTGGCCATAGCTTCGGAACCGCTTCAGAACATAAGGGGCATATACCTCAAAATTTAGTGTCAAAATCGAAATAGACCGTAAAATTTGAGTTTAAGCCCCTTATGTTCTGAGGCGGCTCCGAAACTATGGCCACTAAAATGTGGTCACAGAGTTGATTTCAGAACTTAAATAATTTTTTTTAGTAGGTAGGTACTGCTTGTTGCATTGAATTTCTAAATAACAGGCGTTGCTTTAGGCTCAGCGATTTGACTTTTTGACCACTGTTTAACTCGCTTAAGATAGTATCTTTTGGAGCAGGTACCTCTCTGAAGTCGACAAGTGGAATTTGTACTGGTACAACCGGCACTCAAGATTCTGAAGGTCAAAGATCACGTAGTGGCTCCATTGTCAGTGCCTCAGGTAGTTTCCATGGTGACGGCAGTGACCCTTCAGATGCCGGAAGAGGCAATTTACTCTCAGCTGAAGAACTCTCAGATCTAATAGTGGGGAGGAAACCATCCCTGGCCATTCCAGAATCTCCCTCTACCCCTCGGCGTGGTGTTTACCCCTCCCGCGCTACTGTCAGTTCTACTCTGGATTCTGACTCAGATTATGTCACCCTTCCTCCTCCTCCTCTTCCTCCACCAAGGACAGACTCCGTGGAGAAATCTTCTGCCAAGGACCTGGAATCAAACATTGACAGTTTGCTGGACAGTTCTAGGATTGTTGGATCTCTTTCTAATCTTTCCTTCTCTTCTTCTTCTAAGAAATCTCTACAAGAAGAATCCTCCATGCACAGATCCAGTCACCTTTTCAACCCTCCTCTTCTCTCGGCACCACGTCATGCTTTACTCTCCAAGTCTACATCCTCCCTCAACTCTTGTACCACCTCCAAATCTTTTCTTACTCCCTCCTATGTGATACATCCTGAACATCAATACTATACCTTATCCAATTATCACCCTTATGTGTCCTATGCTTCTGCCATCCCTGAAGAAGCCAACACCTGCTTTGTCACCACCAAGCCTCACATTAACATCTTTACCGCTCACACTGGAGTTGTACAGCCAAGTGTTGCTCCTAGCTTCCCGCAGAGTGCAGCACCTATCCGAAGTATAATCACTGAAGCGAGGCAAGGTATCCGTATGGATCCTGGGGCAAGGATGAAGTTACAGTCGCAGGGAGGTCTTATTCCTATCGTTGGTAGTAACAATTATCTGGACGTAAGATCCAGTGCTGCGGCCTATCTATCTCATATACATCAGAAGTTTCCTCCCCCTCCACCTGCCCATCGTCAACCTCCACCCCCTCCTCCGCCACCTCGGACAATGTATGCAAACAGTCAGATCGAACAATACAAGCAGGGACTTTACTCTGACGGCGATTATGTGTACTACCCATTGCAAGATCCTGCCATCAGTAAGCAAGAATACATGGAATCGAAACTGGCTCTTCCCTACCCTCCTCCCCCGTACAAGTCTCGGCTCTTATACCGTAGCACCCCCAATGTTGCTATTGCCTCGGGTTATATCCCTGTCAGCTTCTCTGCCCAAGCCCACAAGTATGCATCAAATCAAAACCTGGCGGAGACACCTCTCTCCTTCCTATCCTCCAGTTCTCAGCTTTATTCTCCCATGTCCTATGCCTCCTCTTCTTCCTCCCAGCTGTCACTGCATCAGAAATATCTTCCCGTGGGCAGAACCAGGTCAGATGATAATATCCTCAACACGGTTTATGAGAAGGAGTCACCTCCTGCCCCAGCAACCAGAGCAAGACGCCCCCCGCCTCCACCGCCTTACGATTTACATGTAAGTAATTATGTAGTAGGTAATAATCCTTACCCTCAAAATGTAAATAATTACCCTGCTTGGTCGGTTTCTAAATAACATTTTTAGCTAAATCCCCTTTAGGGATGATTCATTGCTAATATTATTATCCTGCCCATCTCAGCGAGCTTAGTACGAGTAAATTATTTCTGACTATAAACCTATCTTTAATATGATTCTAAAACTTGGTGTATGTTTCGTTCCAGACCATTCTGATGAAGGAAAGTCAACAGTTAGCTGCTGACCTCAGCACCCCGACGAGGTCTTACCAACCCCCCACCCCTAGCAAACAGCCCCGTCCTCCCCCATCCCACCATGTTTCTCCTGCCGTATCTTCAGTGAAGACAGCCGAGGTAGAAGCAGCGCCCAGGGGGAGAGATAGGGATCCTGAGGGTATGCTGGATATCCGGTCTCTTCGGGAGAAGAGTAAGAACTTGGATCTGCCCCTAATATCAGCCCTGTGTAACGATCGTTCTCTCATCAAGCAGACCAATGTATGTGTCTCACCCACCACCACACTCACACCCACAGAGAGTGGCACCCTCACACACACCGCTAAGAAGAAACTATTTGCCTCTTTCCTATCGTCAGGAGCGAGCAAAAACTCCTCATGTTTGGCGACAGGCAAGCTCAAGTATCCTGTGTCAAATCCCATCTTCAAATCAAGTAGGAAATCTCATAGTATTAGCAGTGACAACCCGGATAAGAAGTTACCGAGCTGAGTATACCTCAAATATGAGTGGTGGTCTTATAAATAAGAACCTAGTTAAATACATAGGTATGTGCCCATAGTAGTAGTTGATACCTATGTCATGTAGTGTGGGGTAGGTAATTAGCAACTTTAACCTTCACTTGGTAAAGTATCCTGCTTATCAGATTCCAATGATAAGTGTAATCATGTCACTCTACTGACTATCAAATACATAGGTAGGCACATTCAGATATTTCTCAGACTTAAATAAAAATGTTCTTGGAGTTTCTACATATTATGTATAATGTCTATAATATTATCGTGTAGTTAAATATTAATGTCATCTTGGGTAGGTTTCATCTTCCTACAAAAATTCGTGAAACATATTGTAATCATTCTCATTATCAATTATCACTTTGACCTCTGGAATTATTCACAATATGAAAATTATAGTAATTTGTTTTGTTTCTCCTTAGTTTTAGTACGTCTTGTAAATAGTGTAAAAAAATATAAATTTAAAATTTACGTACCTACAGTAATAATAATGACAGTGACAATAATAATACATTCCTTAAAAATAACTCTCAAAATGGGAAATACGAGAATACATTTCATTTAGATTTACGTGCCTATTGGTGTGTAATCTTGCTAAATATTTCATTAAAGTACCTATAGGTACCCAGATGATGCAAGGCATTTCATTTTAGAATCTGGAAATGTGTTCACCAACATTTTTTCTTTCTCCATTTTCATTCCTTGTAGGCAATTTAATTCGTTTGAGTACAAATACTTTTATTTTAATTAAAACAACCTTCTCAAAATTATATAGGTGTAATAATTTTATGAAAACTTTATAAAATGGTAGGTACCTATCTTTAAATTTTTTAGGAGGTACTCCCAAAAAGTCGACATTTTGTGTATAAAACGTATTACCGCCATTTGTACAGTGAGAAGATTAGATGCGTAGGCATCTATTGTTTTTAATACGTCAGTTACGTATGTGTCTAACAATGTAGACCGAGGAATTAATATTGGTGAATTAATTAATCCAGTATTGTTTCAGTGCCATATATTTCTTCATTTAGATTGTTGAATTGTTTTGCGTTATTAGATAGTAGGCATCTATTGTTTTTAATACGTCAGTTACGTATGTGTCTAACAATGTAGACCGAGGAATTAATATTGGTGAATTAATTAATCCATTATTGTTTCAGTGCCATATATTTCTTCATTTAGATTGTTGAATTGTTTTGCGTTATTAGATATAGGTATTTTTATTTTGTTGTTCTTAGACACAGCACCTGGTATTTCAGATCTACAGTTTTCCTGAATTATAATCATCTGAATTGAGCTGATTTAATTTGATATCAAAATCTAAGGTGATTGTCTGAGTAATAACGTACCAGTGTACTTATTACTTTTACATACATAGGTACTAACCCATTTATTTGATAGTATTCCGAGTTCCGAGCCTTACTGAACACACATTCCAGTAGTGTATTAATTTGAAATAATTATGTAGGTAATATCTTTTTTTTTTTTTTCATAATGAAGAAATTGCCCTTTTTCATACTAGATAAGTAAACAGTCTTTGTCAATCTTTTGGAAATGAAACAAGAACGTTACAGTGCCATTCTATCGACAGTTAGATTTCCAGTATATTGTTTTTTAGCTAAACCAATATGATTTCAAAACTTAATTATTATTTTTATATGATTCAATCAAAATATACCTATACCTACTTGTAATTAAAAGAAAGAAAACATGCATTTTGTTATAAAAAATTGTTGACACTACACGTTTTAATTTTATTGAAATTGGAATTTTTTATTTTCTGTTGAAATAAGTATTGTTGAAATTCTATTTACATTCCGTATTAGGCACTAGACCTTCAGAAGAACTTTTCTTACCTTAGATTGTTTTTTACATAGGTACCCATCACCCTCTCTCACGTGATTGTATTAGGCACTAGACCTTCAGAAGAACTTTTCTTACCTTAGATTGTTTTTTACATAGGTACCCATCACCCTCTCTCACGTGATTTACCAATTTGTAATAATGACTTAAGGCTCAAATTGTATGACTTTAGGTACACGATATCCAACTTTATGGTAATCTCCGTGGCCATGTGTGTACCTATTGCACTAGGCTTGCATTCCCAATAAATAAATTAAAAAGATTAAACTAAAAAAATGATTATCACACCATCCTACGCGAAAAAAGACCAAACATGGAAAGCAACCTTGACTTTAATATTTTTTTTTATTATGAAGATCATATCCTGCAGATTTGAATGAAAATTTGGTTTTAAATCGTGCTCATAAATGTTGTGAGAATTAGGTATTTTTTATCTGTCTACAACTTAGATATTAGGTAGATACCTATGTACCAAGCAAAAAATCAGCCTACCAAAAAGGCTATAAAGTGCATTTTGATATGGAAATGGGAGATAGAATAGGCACTAATGTCAGACAGATCTATTTCTGGGAATGATACCCAAATGAGATTTTACTGCCACCCATGTCTCTAAAATGGGAGATAGAATAGGCACTAATGTCAGACAGATCTATTTCTGGGAATGATACCCAAATGAGATTTTAATGCCACCCATGTCTCTATTAGGTCGGTACAGCATGAGTAGCTATCTCCATAATATCTAGGTTCAGTACCTACTTATTTAAAACCAATTATTTATCAGATCTAATAGGTATTCATAAAATGATTTTTTAATGTGATAACGGAACGTTTGTTATATTCAATTACTGAACTTAAAATCCAAGGCTGCCATGCGTCCTAAATCTAAATTTTCCACTTTCCAGCAGAGCATCAACTATCACACTGTTGCCAAGTATCATACTTGTGTCCAGCGTTGCCACTATGCTGCAGCTGACGTGACTATTGCAATGATTGTCCTCCAGTGCCCCTGGTGGCCGCTAGGTCGCACTACTGAGGCTCCGTCACTTCCGGTAGAGGTTCATTCTCAAACTTGCTGAACTTGCCTTCGTATTCTTTAAGAATGTGAGCTTTCGTGCGTGCCTTTTCCTCGTCGAACATTTGCCTCACGTGAGCGTGTTGTCTTTCTAACTCCTCTTTCTTCTTCTCATAGATCTGAGTCAGTCTCACTCTTTCCTGCACTCCCTTCTCTACCATCGCACTCGCTATTTCTCGCTTCATTCTAAAATCAAGAAAACACAGAAATGGATCACAATCATTTACTTTACCTATACCTTTATAGGCTAGTGTAGGCAAGACGAAAGTAGGAGTCAGTCTCACTCTTTCCTGCACTCCCTTCTCCACCATCGCACTCGCTATTTCTCGCTTCATTCTAAAATCAAGAAAACACAGAAATTGATCACATTTACTTTACCTATACCTTTATACGAAAGTAGGTATATAACAATTACTTTTGTGTAGAGCTCCATTTAAAGCCGGAAACAGATCATGCCGATCGGAGTGAAAATCCAAAATTAAGATTGGTCTACTTTGGAGTAGGTAGGTAATTATGATAGCAATACATTTATATCTTAGGACCCACTACCTAGGACGCATTATGACTTCTGCTAAAGAAGCATCCATCTAGAGATTCTAGAGACATGCATCAAAGAACTAGACAAAATTCCATTAATTAAGTGTTTAACTATATCTTTTAATAAACATAAGTTTGGCAAAAGTATTTAAAGCCAAACGACATTCCATTTTGATTAGATGCAACCATCAAGTTTAATTTTAACTCGAACCATTTGCAAAACTTCACAACTTACCTCACAAGCTCATCTTTTTCCCTGTGCGTGGTTTTGTCCAACAATTTCTTCACGTCCTCTCGTCGCTTGGTTTGCAGTCTTTTCATTACTTCCTCCGTTTCTTTCTCAAGCAAAACTCGCAGCGTTTTCATTTGATTCGACTGGGACGTTTTCATTGCTTTCTCTAAGTTGAGGAAAATCTGAAACATTTTGAGAACAGATGCAAAATTGCAATAGCATTACATCAAAGAAATTAATGTTTTAAATTTATGTGTTTTAATGTTTTTTGACTGGAAGGTTCTCTGTTCCCTCTTTCCTCTCTGTGATATCTCCAAATATTTCCACATAATCTATAGAAGAAATGTTTTAAATTTATGTGTTTTAATGTTTTTTGACTGGAAGGTTCTCTGTTCCCTCTTTCCTTTCTGTGATATCTCCAAATATTTCAACATAATCTATAGAATAACAAGAGTTCCCATTGGAGTATTTACAATTACCAAGGAGTCTTTCCTATGTAACTTTTCACGAGAAATCGATCGTGAATACCGGGAACAAAATTGCGAATATGAAAATCTGAAACATTTTGAGAACAGATGCAAAATTGCAATCGCATTACATCAAAGAAATGTTTTAAATTTATGTGTTTTAATGTTTTATGTGTTAATTTTGTTGAATAAAAAATATTTCTAAAGGGTGTCCCAATAAGAACGCAAGATTTGAAAGGGTCATTATTTTGTTATTACTTGTTTTATCTAGGTACCGCAATTTTTGACATATTGATTGTATATATATCCAATTTAGTTATCATGGAGTCCTAAACTGTTCAACAACACATTATCACAATAAAATCGACACATTATCACTTTTGCACGAGAATTTTCCTAGTCGAAATCGTGTCATTTTCCGCTTTGATGAGGAGAAATGGCCTCCATGATCATTTATGATCATTTTACCCCCCTAGACTTCTTTCTGTGAGGGCGTCCAATGTCACAGGTTTACATTAACAAACCCACATGCTTTGAAGCATTGAAAGGTGAAATTGAAAATTGCATTAACCAGATACAGCCTGATTTCCTCGAATTTGTCATCGAAAATTTTGTCAAACGGGAACGAATGTACCATCAAAGTCAAGGATGCTATCGGTCTGATTATGGTTCCAAACAAAATTTCAGAATGTTTACTTCTGAAATCATCTAAGAAGTCCATTTTTTTCCAAGGAGAACTATGCTTTATTAAGCAATCTTGCGTTCTTATTGGGACACCCTTTATTACTATTACCATGTGAAACGATGGTTTCTGAAGAAAATTAACCACGGGATTCACTAGATATTTTGCACATTTTAATAATTCCCCCTAATATCATTTTTTTTTTTTTTCATTTTCGATAACCTTCTGTGCATGATCAGAGACCAAAACTTTCCCTCTTTTTGTGAAAATACACTGGGAAATGGGTGAAGGAATTGGTACTTACAAGAATTAAATGACATTTTCTCTGTTCCCTCTCTCTCAAGGTTCTCTGTTCCCTCTTTCCTCTCTGTAATATCTCCAAATATTTCAACATAATCTATAGAATAACAAGAGTTCCCATTGGAGTATTTACAATTACCAAGGAGTCTTTCCTATGTAACTTTTCACGAGAAATCGATCGTGAATACCGGGAACAAAATTGCGAATATCGGGAACAAATTTGCGAATACCGCAAACAAGTCGCGAATACCGCAAACTAACCGCGGATACCGCGAACACATTGCGAATACCGCGAACACATTGCGAATAACGCGAACAAACCGCGAACTCATTGCGAATAACGCGAACAAAACGTCGCCATCACTTTCTGAACACTCGGACGTTTCTGTTTGATGCGTCGTGTTGGACTTTTCCATTTCCTTATCTCTGAGGAGTCAAAAACCAATACAATAAAAATCACTTTTTTCGGCGCAGGGAACCCTATTTCCACCTATTTCCCGATTTTGAAAATTTCGACCATTGCAATACTTTCTCATTACCTTGTATAGATTCCCAATGCGTAAAGGTAATAGAAAGTAAAAATAGAAAAAAAAAACAAAGTTCAACGTCACTGCATAATATATAAAGTCTTTAGTGTGGGGTGTTGCTCATTGAGAACAGGTACATTCAAAGTGCTATCGCGGATGGCTTTCACTCTTCTATTGAATCTCTGAGTCTTTGAAGGGTCAATACACAGAATGAAGAAAAATGAAAAGGATAGAACTTTCCCGTTTCTCTATCTATGAAGAGTCAACATTAGTACAGTACCTTGATTATTTCAGATTTCATTACTTCAACTTTCTATTATTTCAACTCCAAAATCCATTGCTTTTTTCTATCTTTCAAAGGATATCACATCTTATCAGAGGAAAAGAAAGTGATCATTTCAACAACCCCCGCCCCGGTCAAAATTAGTTGAAATAATCGAGGTTCTACTGTAATTGATAAAAATGTCTTGTAAAGGAAAGTTTACTTACAAGTTTTTGGTTGATAGCCGCTTGACTAGTCTGTTACTCATTGAGAATTTGGATCGGCTAGAATCTTGAGAACACTTCCTCTGGGTACCCAGTATTCTATTCTTCTCCTAAAGCAAAGAAAAAGTATTTATGTAAAATTGATTGTATAAAATAAAAATACACAAGTTGATAGCCGCTTGACTAGTCTGTTACTCATTGAGAATTTGGATCGGCTAGAATCTTGAGAACACTTCCTCTGGGTACCCAGTATTCGATTCTTCTCCTAAAGCAAAGAAAAAGTATTTATGTAAAATTGATTGTATAAAATAATGGGATTTTCCGAAAATAATAATAAAACAAAAATATATTGGTTTTTTTCAAGAGGTTTGATACAGGGAACTGTAACTGCTTGATAGAGGGAACTTACCGTCCCAAAAGCGAAGAGGGAAGGAAGACAGGATAGGAGAAAGCCAGCCGTTCCGAAAACGAACCGTATCTATATATTGGTTTTTTTCAAGAGGTTTGATACAGGGAACTGTAACTGCTTGATAGAGGGAACTTACCGTCCCAAAAGCGAAGAGGGAAGAAAGACAGGATAGGAGAAAGCCAGCCGTTCCGAAAACGAACCTTATCCGTTCAGGCTAAAATCCGCCCAGGGCGGGAATTGAACCCGCGACCTAGCGCTTACAAAGCAGACGCGCTACCCTCCAAGCTAACTAGGCTGGCAGAAAACTATGTATGTATGTATATTGAGTGGACTCGACTCTGTATTGTATGATACACTTACCTTCTCATGCTTTTTCTTCAAACTTTCCAATTTCTTTTCTAGTTCAGCCTTTTTCTCTTTGACTAATTTGTTTTCCATGAGCTTCTCCAGAGATTCTGCTATGATGGCTTCGTTCACTGGAATCAACAATGAAAGCTAAGTGTCAAACAATACGACTATATCAATATGGACCTTAACAGAGTTATACATTCAGATGCGTCAAATGGGTCTCAAAGTTATCAGATGGTACTTTATTAGACTTAACTATGTATGTAAAACTGATTAATAGCTCAACTAAATGAATTGTTTTTGGTATTCTATAGTTCGTTCTTACTTTTTATGACGTAAGCACTATTGCACTTTAGAAATCGAATAGGTATCATTATCTGGGATGAAATTACTGACCGAACGAAGTGAAGGTCCACGTTTTGCATTTAGTTTGGATTTTTGAATGTTTGTTCCTTTAGTAGTTCTAGTAAAGCACCCTCATCTGGGATGAAATTATACAGGTTGTAAAATATTTACTTACAGCCCGGTGATGAGGGGGGCGGAATCATCTTGGGAGAAGTTTTTGTACCAGTCTCCCCTGTGGAATCCTCCCCTGATACTGAAAATAGAAACAGGTATCTCATAAGTACTTTGACTTACTTGTGAAAAAAAAAAAAAAAAAAAAAAAAGGGGAAAAAAACAATTTTGTAA